>NW_023270374.1:3708986-3724332 GCF_011800145.1 Mirounga leonina
AAGAAGAAGAAGAAGAAGAAGAAGAAGAAGAAGAAGAAGAAGAAGAAGGGGAGGAAGAAGAAGAAGAGGAGGAAGAAGAAGAAGGAGAAGAAAGGGAGGAAGGAAGGAAGGAAGGAAGGAAGGAAGGAAGGAAGGAAGGAAGGAAGGAAGGGAGGGAAGCAATTAACACCTGGTTCCAACATATGGATTATGAGAGAACATAAGGCCTTCTTTAGGAGAGGGTTACCATCTTGGACTCAATTTGCAAATCAACAGGGAAAGTCACGGGTCATCAGTCCAGTCAGCTGGCCCAGGCAAAACAATTCTGGTAATCATATTGGAGCCAGATTGAACAACCAGATGACCTCACATTTTTTCCCCTAAGTATTTGAAACAAAAGGTGGCTGCACCCAAATGCCACGCAGGTTTTTGGATTCTGTGGCTGCCAAAGTCAGAAACATCACTGCTTGAGAGTAGAGAGAATTTGAGTAGCAGAAGCACTTTGCTGGAGGGAAAAAAAAAAATCAATCAATTAATCTGTGGAATTGTTCCTCCGACAGAAGGAATACGATGATACAAGCATCTGTTTCCTTGCCTCTTGCTTTCCAACTGCTGGTTCCAGAGGTGCATGTGAATTTGACAGTTATCACAATAGTTCTATGTGGCACTGAGGAATATTTTGTAGTGTTAAAAAAAACCTATAACACTTAAAGTTATATATATGAAAATGCCATTAGGTGATCATCATATTGGATGCTGGAATTGTGACTAGCTATATTTTATAAAAAAGATATATTCAAAAGATTTGGCTACATATTCATAAAATTAAATTTTAAATGTCAGCTTTATTCAAACAATTTGAAATATTGTAGAGGGCAAATCTATGATAATGGTGCTGACATGGTTGGTAAAGTAAAAGATGTAAGGCCACAAATTTGGCTGTAAACCAGAAGAGTTCCCTGTGCCATGAGTGGCACATGTTTTGAATTTGTTACTATGAGACAGGGTCTCAGCTGGGCTAATAGCAATGACATTCTTTGGAACTATTCAAAATTGTATATGACATTTTCTGGACTTGCCCCAAAATAGAACATCTTGATGAAACCCTATCAATTTTGACTTTATGACTCCTCTTTGTCACACTAGGGGTATGCTGACTGAATGCAGATAAAGAAATCAGATTTAATTTAGACAAGACATAAAATACATCAGAAAAGCTAAGTGAAAAAAAGAAGATGCCCAAATAAAGAGTGAAGAATGGTCTTTGGAAGAAAATGACATTAATTTTGAATTTCCACTATCCAGAGTTATTTGGTATGAACTGTGGTTACTATTAATGTTAGTGATAGCTTACAAAAACAGATCCAAGTTTGGCTATTTTACTTTAAAAGGATTTTTTAAAATTTTAGATAAAATCAAAGTGCATGTGAACTACGCAGCAAAGTAACCTTCTAGGAAAAAAAGCATATATTTTTTTTAAAAATTAGACTAAGGAAACAAAATATTTGCAATTATGAAAGAGAAGATTCAAGTAAAAAATTTCAAAATAAATTTCTGCAGAGAGTGTTTGATGGACACTCTAGTGCTGCTTAAAGACAGATTTCAATAAGCTGAACAATAGGGGGCGCCTGGGTGGCTCAGTCGTTAAGCGTCTGCCTTCGGCTCAGGTCATGATCCCAGGGTCCTGGGATCAAGCCCCACATCGGGGTCCCTGCTCTGCGGGAAGCCTGCTTCTCCCTCTCCCACTCCCCCTGCTTGTGTTCCCTCTCTCGCTGTGTCTCTCTCTGTCAAATAAATAAATAAAATCTTTAAAAACAAAAATAAGTTGAACAATAGCCAGCTTTTTTTGGTTTTCTTTAGAATATCCTGAACTGAAAAATTTGACAGAAGAATCTGAGAACCACATACCTTCCCTGCATGGATCTAGATATTGTACTAAAAGAAGTGAACATTTTGCTGTAAGTGACAACAATCCAAATGGTAACATTAACATATTTTAACAATGACTGTAACATCTCATGGATGACAGCATTACAATATTTGAAACTGACACACCAACTTCTCTCTTCATTCCCCATCCAAATATCATTTGAAGAATTGTATTGAAAATCCGTTTGCTCGGCCTTAGCAGAGGAAAGTCTCTCAATACTGAAATAATTTTTAGGAACCTACTGAAGAACCATGATGACTAGAGAAAGTTTGCCAGTTCAACATTGTTTTCTGTAAAACACAACTTATATAAAAATCTTAACTTTAAAAAATAGAATGAGTGATTTTGGTGAAATAAAGGCAAGAAACTCTTAAGAATGAGTAATGTACAATTTATGAATTACGCATGTCTTTGTTTCACTAAATATCACTGGCAGGTGCAATAATAATAATTAAATGCAACCATCTTTGATACTTTGCTGACTTTCTGTCACATAAAAACCATAGTTGACATATATTTTTCTATTTTATCATTATGAAGGTGGATTTGTCAGCATGGAAGAATAGAAATTTTATTTCATTGCTGCCAAGCTTGATTTGTAACTTCCAAACATTGTACCCATGGGCTGTGGGCCTCTACTTGCTCCCCCTTCCCCTTAGCCCCATATGTCTTAGGGATGGACCTAGTGAACAACCAAGAAAATGGAATGCAACTCTTATAAACAGGGACTTTAATTCTTCACATTGGAAATGTAAGAAATAGCAAAGCGACTTTCTAGAAGGAACCATGAACACATGGGCAACTAGATAAAAGACCAACTGCTAAGCCCATTTAAAAATATCATTAGAGATGAAATAGGAAAATTCTTGAGTTAAGCCACATTAGTCTTAGAAACATCCTCCCTGGTTGGCTCCCAATCAGTCCCTAAATTCCCATCTGTGGCTGTCCTGCATCTCTCCCCAGCTTCTCCAGGCTCCCATTGGTGGCATCCCTCCTACCACAGCTTTTCCTGTTTCTTCCATGCTCCATGTCCTTCTCTCCTCCCTCCACTCCACTTTTGCCCAATTTTCCCAGCCCCCCATTCCCCTGACCCTCTAAGTTTCCAGAGGCAGTTTGTTCCTCAATGGTGACACAGGTCTGTTTATGTATTTACCTACCAAGATAACCTTCCCTTCCCCCATGTCTATTTGAGATATCTCTATTCTTTCAAGAGTCTTTAACATGGAGGGATAATGAATGAAGGGATTTCAGGAGTTCCGAGGAGGGGCTTTCAGATCTCCTAAGCTTGGTATGAGGAGCACTCTAAGATGCGGGCAGTTAACCCAGCCCTGCAGGACTATGGGCTCCTTACAGTCAAAAAGTGGAGGTGAGATGAGCAAGAGTCCCAAATCAGAGCAAGTCGGGAATGCTGGAATTGTGCATCCAGCACACATTTGGAGAGCAGGGTGAGAAAGTAGAGAGGACAAGTGGGAGAGAAGTGGGCCCTCCAGAAGTTCAAGGTCCCGATGGTCCAGCCATACTTATCTGATCTCCCCTTGCTGCCTTTCCCAGAAACCCACTGTCTTGTGCTCAAGAATCTTTGAAACACACAGATCCAAAACTGGCATTGTGCAAGGTTTAAGGTTGGTTCAAAACTTCAAAAACCCATAAAGTTGGACTGAGTTCTGAACCCCACAAAACTCACATTCCTTCAGAAAGGTCATTTGAGTTAATTGCCAAATACACTGAGCTTACCACAGAGTTCCTGGTAATTGTTTTACATCAAAGATCATGTAATGTTTGTTTTTTGGGAATTACACAGTCCCAATTCATTTCACGCATTCATATTTTACTGCTTATTCACCCCATTCTATAGATGAGAAGATTTCTTTTTTCCTTTATTACTCCATCCTGGATTTTGGCTCACTCTTATTTTCAGAGGTCATTCCAAACATGAAGGGATGAAGTTATGCAATCCTTACTAATCCTGGCCATGTACTTCCAACTCTTGAACATGGTTCTTATTATCAACCCCAAATCACTGGCGAGCACCAGTGTCACTGGAATAAAAATAACTTGGACTAAGAATGATTATTAAGAAAAGCAAAAATCTTTGTTAGTAAGGCTGTAGCCAACAAGATCATGATTTCCCTTTGTTTCTGGATCAAACAGTCCGGATATCAACAACAGAACATTTTTTGACATGCTTTGCAGTTGTACAATTTCCTACAGCTGCCTTGCCTGTTAATGATAATGAATTTAGAACAAATTGGTCTGATGTGACCTCTGTATAGTGTTGACTTGCATTGGTAAATTATCTGAGTCTGAAAATACTCTCATCCAAAACAACATCATATTGTGAATGTCCATACAAACTGATAAGGGTGTATCCCAGGAGCTATGCATCAGTGAAGTTCAAAGGTTTTGGAGCCTGGCGTTGAGCTGAATTTCCCTTTATTCAGGTTCCACTTGGGGTATGGAAGCAGTGATTCTTAGGGAACACTGTGTTGTTCAATAAAAGGGAAATAAATGCATCAAAATCCTGCACACTCAGGGTGAGTGGTGGACATTTGTATTCTCATGTCAAGAAGATATTGTCATCCTCTGGGCACACTAATTGTGAGGCTGGGTTAGCTTTGAAATGGTCATCAGCACACATGTTCTTCCCTCACACAAAAGCTGAGGGAAACTCATTTTGGGGGAATTTTAAATTAACTCTTTAACTATTGTGTGATCCAGGACAAACCTTTCGCCTGCATGAGGCAAGAAATGAAAAGGACCCTTCCAAGTTTACTGGCCAGAACATCACTTGGGCATGAAGCTGGAGATGAAGAACAGAGGCAAGCGGGGGAACAGAAAAAGAACCAACGTCTGAAACTCTGAGGTTTTGGAGCCCAAGTCTGGGAAATTTGTGAAGGGCAGACTTCAGGAGTTAGTGGACAAACCTGATGTTGGCTGGAACTTGCTGCTCAGAAGGCTTTCCCTTTGACTTTGGGACATAGGATGACACTATATCCATTGTGTTTCCTCTTCTTGAAATTCACCCTTTAGAATTTTAATGCCAAATATGTGCACATATCTTCACAGTACAGTGCAGATGTCAAGGAGGCTGTTCCATTATCCCAAGCTCAGAACCCCTTCTCGTTTAAGTTTGTGCAATTTTTTCATTTGAATGCTGCCCACGTTCCCCCACATGATGAGACACCCAGACACCTATGGCTGGACCACTCTTAAAGTGAAGGAAAAAAAAAAAAATCATGATCCAGGGCCTCAGTCTGCCTCCCTTGGCCTTCCATCCTGGCATGCCAATTTAACAAAAGCCACAGTGTTAGAAGGTGTTCTGTTTCACACGGCTCTGGGTCAGTTCCCAAGCCTCTCACCTTCCAAATGAAAGCAGTTCTTTCCCATTCCCATTCACTCCCAGATCCAGAAATCTGCTCCCTATTTTCTGGGCAAATTGCCTGCTGAGGATATGTCTGCAAATGTGGTGTTCTCTCTGATATTAAATGGGGGGATTGCAGTGACTTCAGCGGGTCTCTGTTGCCAGGAGACCTTTGTGACTTGTAGCCAATAAAATCATATTTGCAATTTCTCTCCTCATCATCTGAGCTGTGAGCAGCTCATGGCATGGCAACGTGGTGGTTGGGAGGTAGCCTCTGAAAATAGAAGGCATGAGTACAGATCCAGACTCTGGCACATGTGAGCTATGTCAAGGCAGGTCCCCTCAACTCTAGGTGCCTGAATTTCCTCATCTGCAAAGCTGTGTGTAGACAAAAGTGGGTTTCACACAAGATGCTTAGAATAGTGCTGGGCACAGGCAAGCTCTCAAAAAATATTATCATCTGCCTTTGCTACAGGGCCATGTGATCAAGGGCATGGGTGTGGCTCTCCAGCAGAAAGACTGGCAGTCACTATGACAACTGAGGAGTAATGGAAGACCCTGGCATAAAGCACACCCTTGCTCAGTGGTCGTTCTGGCCATCACTAGTTAGGCCTTCCCCTCATCATGTCACACTGTGTCACAGCTCAGCTGGGAGAAATGACCTTGATTATTAATCTCCAGTTGAGACCTGTGGTGTCACTTTATGCCTTACTTCCACTTTACTCTTTAAACCGTGATCAACTATACAAGAAGCATACGAAGAATGTACCCAGAGCACCAGAATATCAAGAGCACAAATTTAAAAATTAAAAAAAAAAAAAAAATGAGGGGAAGGTGGTGTTAATGAAGAAGGTTTAGCTTTAGTAAACATATCCAGAAAATACAGAGAAGCTATCTGAATCTCTGCAAGGGTGCAATTAATGTTGTCGTTTGCATTTCCATATGCCTTGGGGGCACCCATAGCCTGAGGAAATACAGGCACCTAGAGTTGACCCTTGGCCTATGTGGAATTTGTCACACATAGCTCACATGTGCCAGAGTCTGGATCTGTACTCTGAAGGTCTGGGAGCTGATGCTACTCATGGTCTCCCTGTCCTCTTGCCTTACCCTCCAAAGCACGTCTCAGACTTCCAGCCTTCTGCCAGGACCTGCATTCCTTGCATTGCCTAAGGCTTTCCAGCCATTCGGTGGATAGATCCCCAGTTCCCTTTCCCCTTGAGTGAAGTAAACCTGAGGGGCAGGTTCTATAGAATGGCTCCCAGAGTTTCCCAAAGACGTTGAGCTCCAGCTCAGTCATAACTGGCTTCATGATGCTCCTTTGATGGTGGATTTCCTTTTTTTTTTCCTGGGTCACTTCCTTAGTCCCCAGCCATATTTCTTTCACAGTCCAGATGAACAACTTACACTCAAATCCTTGTCACAGCATTTGCTCCTGGAGGATCCCAGATTAAGAGAGATCAGGAGTCCACCCTGATCTTTTTGGACTCTGCTCCATCTGCAGCCTTTGGGTGTAAGTGCCTGGTACAGGCTCTCAACTGGTGTGAGGGGCCAATTTCCACACCCCACTTACTCCAGGCTGATGTTACCCACCAGCTACCACCATGGGCATTCACCACTCAAGAACACTTAGTTCACACTCCCCAGATTGTGCCTGGCCCCTCCACTATGTACTTCCATTTCTATTTCAGACTCAACCAAGTCTTTGCACTGTACTCAGAAAGCCAGGATGGACTGGTGGCATGCCTACAAGAGGTGCATTAGAAAAGATATAAAAGGGTGTGTTTACAGCCTCCACAGCCATTAATCCAGAGTGTGCCTGTCACAAGCTTATGATTTCTCAATTATCAAGTGCAGTCACACAGGCATGGGTAATGCCAGCCTTTAATTAAGGTCCTAGAGAGAAATGTAAGCATATCTGTCAAGAGTTTCTTTATTAAATTTCAGCCTAGTAAAGCTTCCTCAGAAAGCCAGGTATCATTGTCTCTCAAAATAGTGCGCTTTGTGTGAATGGATATTCCTAGCAAAGTTATATCAAAGTGTATCTGAAATAACAGAATTAATTAAATACCTATTTATTTCCTGAGAAGGAGTCCTCAAAACTGTGTACTGCCACTTTGATTCTAACATGAAATAGCTCAGATGATATTTTTAAAGGCCTTGTGGGTGTTTTAACTAAAAAAACAAAGCAAAAACAGAAACCCTGCATTTCATTCGGTGACTCAATGCTTTGAGGATATTCCCCCCCGAAACTAACTAACATTCCTTTTCTCAGAGTGTTCCTCCAAGGAACCCTGCGGAGAAAGGAGAATAATTACCCACATTTCTCAGGTCCCAGACTGAAGCTACCCCCTCAGCGGTAACCTCCACACTCATTTGTGGTCTCATGTATCTTAGGAATACCTGGACATTTCCCTATTTGTGTTAATATCAAATTCTGTTTGGAATTACCTTCAAATAGGTTGACATTCCAACATCTATGGAAATTTCTAGAATATGTTTCTTCATTAGAAACCTCAAGAGAGTTTTCAGAGGTCACACACAAGCTGCCTATCCATGTGTATATGTGTGTGTGTGTGTGTGTGTTTGGCTTAGCACTGGATTTTTTTTTTTTAATGATTTAAATTAGTAGATAGCTAGTAATAGTTGAGCAATTAAGAGCTTTCAAGTAGAGGTAGAATTTCTGTTTTTTGTTTGTTTGTTTGTTTGTTTGAAAATCAGAAGATTTACCTGGAATTGATTAAGTATTATCTTCTCTAAATGCCATTGTCCTCCAGTTCAATGCAGTCTCTATCGTACCTCGAAAACCCACACCCATCTGTGATTCATGAGAAATCTCTAGAAGCCATCAAGTTTATAAACCCCAACATCCTGACACTGTCCTGTCTACATACAAAACACCCTGAATAAATGGCACACAGAAGAGAATGGACCTCTGTTCCCCACACCACCTCCATGACAGACTGTTCTCTTAGCTCTTTATGAATGCTCACCTGGTTTCTCACGGGTCAGAGAACTACCTGCTGCCTAAAACTCAATCGCTACTCAGTACTGAATACCAAATGAATAAACCTTCATAAAACACCACGTTGGATATGATATCCCCTGACCAGTAACATTTTGGGATTCTCCCAATACTTTTCCCCAGTGCTTCAAGGACATCAAGCTGGAGGCTAGTTGTCCAGTGCTGCTCAGAGTATGGTTGGTGCCTGACCACTGCCAGGATGCTAACTGCCTACTACTGGTTTACAACTAGGTAAGCTACTGAGAGCAAATGAACTCAAAAACTTTTAATGCGGGGGCGGGGGATTGTGGAGCAAGATGGCAGAGGAGTAGGAGACCTGGATTTTGTCGAGTCTCAGGAATTCAGCTGCATAGGGATCAAACCATTCTGAACACCTACAAACTCAACAGGAGATTGAAGAAAAGAATAGCAACAACTCTCTGAACAGAAAAGCGACCACTTTCTGGAAGGTAGGATGTGTGGAGAAGTGAATCCGAGCCGATATTTGGGAGGATAGACAGCGGGGGAGGGGGCCACTGTCGGCCACTTCTGGCAAGTGATAGAGTCGCGGAGCACAAAAGCAAAACTTTTAGAAGTCAGCTCTGCTGAGGGAGGTCGCTCCAGTGGCTAAGCAGGGGGTGTACCCTCATGGGACAGTGTGGTCTCAGGACCCTTGGGGTCACAGAAAGACCAGGGGTGCCTGAGTTTGGCAGAGCTCCCAGGTATCGGAATGGGGAAGCCGGCTGCAGAGACGGAGCTGAGGAGTGGGCTCTCAGCTCGGGGTTGCCATAAACCGTGATCTGCTCCTCCAGCAGGGACCCAACAAGTGACAGATCCGGGGAGACTATCCTTCCTCCCCTGGGAGGAGTGGCATGCGAGCACACCGCAGGGATCTACTGGGTTTGGAGATTCCACACCGAGTCAGGTGCCAGAGATAGAAATGCTGAGTCACAGGCTGGGTGAGCATGGAGTGTGGCCGGAGACTGGGAAGACGGGAGTGACTGACTGCTTTTCTCTGGGGGCTCCCTGAGGAGCGGGGCCCTCAGTTCTCGGCTCCTCCAGGGCAGAGATTGGGAGGCTGCCATTTTCACTCTCAGCCTCCAAAGCTGTACGGAAAGCTTGCAGGGAACAAAAGCTCCCCGGGCTCATGATCTCAGGGTCCTGGGATCGAGCCCCATGTTGGGCTCCCTGCTTAGCGGAGAGCCTGCTTCTCTCTCTCCCCCTGCCTGCTGCTCTGCCTACTTGTACTCTCTATCTCTCTGTCAAATAAATAAAAAAATCTTAAAAAAAAAAAAAAAAAAAAAAGCTCCCCGAGCAAACCGAAGCAGATTACTTAGCCTGGACTGGCAAGGGCAGGACAATTCCGCCTCCGGCAAAGACATTTGAGAACCACAGCAACAGGCCCCTCCCCCAGAAGATCAGCAAGAACAGCCAGCCAAAACCAAGTTTACCAATCAATGAGAACGGCAGAACTCCAGCACTAGGGGAATACAGCACACAGAATTCATGGCTTTTTTACAATTATTCTTTACTCTTTCAAAGTTATTTTTTTTTAACTTTTTTTTTTAATTTTTCTTTTTCCCTTTTTCAACGAACATCTTATCAAAAACTTTTTTAAAAAACATTTTTATTTTTCATTTTTAGAGTCATATTCTATCCCTTCATAGTAGTTACCCTTATTTTTGGCATATATATATAAGTTGTTCTCTCTTTAAAATTTTGAGATAGTTTCTTCTAATGGATCAAAATATACCCTAAATTTCTACTGTATGGTTTTGTTCTACTCTCCTGCCTGATCACATTCTCTCCTTTTTTTTTCATTTTTTTTAAATTCTCTTCTTTCTTTTTTCAAACAACATCTTCTCAATTCCTTTTATAAATTTTTTTATAATTTTCATCTTTACAGTCATATTCCATCCCTTCATCATATTGACCCTTATTTTTGTATATATATAAGTTTTTCTTTCTTTAAAACTTTGGGAGGCACTTTATTCTAACAGACCAAAATACACCCAAAATCTAATGTGTGGCACTGATCTATGCACCAGCCTGATCATATTTGATCATATTCTGGGTTTGTTTTTGTTTTGTTCTGTTTTTGTTTCTTTTTATCTTTTTCTTTTTTCTTTCTTTCCCTTTCTTTTCCCCTGGCTTCAGGTCTTTTCTGATTTGTTTAGAGTATATTTCCTGGGGATGTTGTTACCCTGTTAGCATTTATTCTCTCATTCATCTATTCTCCTCTGAACAAAATGGCAAGACAGAAAAAAATCACTTCAACAAAAAGAACAAGAGGTAGTACCAACTGCCAGGGACCTACTCAATATGGACATTAGTACAATGTTCATCTAGAGTTCAGAATGATGACTTTAAAGATACTAGCTGGGCTTGAAAAAAGCATGGAAGTTATTAGAGAAACACTTTCTGGAGAAATAAAAGAATGAAAATCTAACCAAGTTGAAATCAAAAAGGCTATTAATGAGGTGCAATAAAAAATGGGGGCAGTAGGGTGCCTGGGTGGCTCAGTTGGTTAAGTGACTGCCTTCGGCTCAGGTCATGATCCTGGAGTCCTGGGATTGAGTCCCACATCAGGCTCCCTGCTCAGCAGGGAGTCTGCTTCTCCCTCTGACCCTCCCCCCTCTCATGCTCTCTCTATCTCAGTCTCTCTCTCAAATAAATAAATACAATCTTAAAAAAAAATGGGGGCAGTAACTGCTAGGATAAATGAGGCAGAAGAGAGAATCAGTGATATAGAAGACCAAATGATGGAAAATAAAGAAGCTGAGAAAAAGAGAGATAAACAATAAACAGGACCACGAGGGCAGAATTCGAGAGATAAGTGATATATTGAGAAGAAACAATATTAGAATAATTGGGATTCCAGAAGAAGAAAGAGAGAGAGGGGCAGAAGGTATATTGGAGCAAATTATAGCAGAGAACTTCCCTAATTTGGGGAAGGAAACAGGCATCAAAATCCAGGAAGCACAAAGAACCCCTCTCAAAATCAATAAAAATAGACCAACACTCCGACATCTCATAGTAAAACTTACGAGTCTCAGAGACAAAGAGAAAATCCTGAAAGCAGCTCGGGAGAAGAGACTTATAACCTTCAATGGTAGAAACATTAGATTGGCCACAGACCTATCCACAGAGACCTGGCAGGCCAGAAAGGACTGGCAGGATATATTCAGAGCACTAAATGAGAAAAATATGCAGCCAAGAATACTATATCAAACTAAACGGTCATTGAAAATAGAACGAGAGATAAAAACTTCCAGGACAAACAAAAACTAAAGGAATTTGCAAACACGAAACCAGCCCTACAAGAAATCTTGAAAGGGGTCCTCTAAGCAAAGGGAGAGTCTAAAAGCAACATAGACCAGGAAGGAACACAGACAATATATAGTAACAGTCACCTTACAGGCAATACAATGGCACTAAATTCCTATCTTTCAATACTTACCCTGAATGTAAATAGGCTAAATGACCCAATCAAAAGACACAAGCTATCAGATTGGATTAAAAAACAAGACCCATCAATATGCTGTCTGCAAGAGACTCATTTTAGACCCAAAGACATCCCCAGATTCAAAGTGAAAACCATTTACCATGCTAATGGACACCAAAAGAAAGCTGGGGTGGCAATCCTTATATCAGACAAATTAGATTTTAAACCAAAGACTATAATTAGAGAGGAGGAAGGACACTATGTCATATTGAAAGGGTCTATCCAACAAGAAGCTCTAACAATTGTAAATAGCTATGCCCCTAACATGGGAGCAGCCAATTATATGAGGCAATTCATAACAAAAGCAAAGAAACATATTGACAACAATACAATAATAGTGGGGGACTTTAACAACCCCCTCACTGAAATGGACAGATCGTCTAAGCAAAAGATCAACAAGGAAATAAAGACTTTAAATGACACACTGCTCCAAATGGACTTCACAGACATATTCAGAACATTCCATCCCAAAGCAACAGAATGCACATTCTTCTTAGTGCCCATGGAACATTCTCCAGAATCGATCACATCCTAGGTCACAGATCAGGTCTCAACCAGTACCAAAAGATTGGGATCATTCCCTACCTATTTTCAGACCACAATGCTTTGAAACTAGAACTCAATCACAAGAGGAAAGTCGGAAAGAACTCAAATACATGGAGGCTAAAGAGCATCCTACTAAAGAATGAATGGGTCAACCAGGAAATTAAAGAAAAATTTAAAAAAATCATGGAAACCAATAAAAATGAAAACAGAGCTATTGAAAATCTTGGGGATGCAGCAAAGGCAGTCCTAGGAGGCAAGAATATAGCAATGCAAGCCTTTCTCAAGAAACAAGAAAGGTCTCAAGTACACAACCTAACCCTACACTTAAAGGAGCTGGAGAGAGAACAACAGATAAAGTCTAAACCCAGCAGGAGAAGAGAAATAATAAAGATCAGAACAGAAATCAATGAAATAGAAACCAAAGGAACAGTAGAACAGATCAACAAAACTAGGAGCTGCTTCTTTGAAAGAATTAACAAGATTGATAAACCCCTGGCCAGACTTATCAAAAAGAGAAGAGAAATGACCCAAATCAACAAAATCATGAATGAAAGAGGAGAGATCACAACCAACACCAAAGAAATAAAAACAGTTATAAGAACATATTATGAGCAAATATATGCCAGCAAATTAGATAAACTGGAAGAAATGGATGTATTCCTAGAGATGTATCAACTACCAAAACTGAACCAGGAAGAAATAGAATACCTGAACAGACCTATAACCACTAAGGAAATTGAAGCAGTCATCAAAAATCTCCCAAGAAACAAGAGCCCAGGGCCAGATGGCTTCCCAGGGAATTCTACCAAACATTTCAAGAATTAATACCTATTCTTCTGAAACTGTTCCAAAAAATAGGAATGGAAGGAAAACTTCCAAACTCATTTTATGAGGCCAGCATTACCTTGATCCCAAAACCAGACAAAGAACCCATCAAAAAGGAGAATTACAGACCAATATCCCTGATGAACATGGATGCAAAAATTCTCACCAAAATACTAGCCAATAGGATACAACAGTACATTAAAAGGATTATTCACCATGACCAAGTGGGATTTATCCCTGGGCTGCAAGGTTGGTTCAACATCTGCAAATCAATCAACATGATACAATACATTAACAAAAGAAAGAACAAGAATCATATGATCCTCTCAATAGATACAGAAAAAGCATTTGACATAGTACAGCATCCTTTCTTGAACAAAACTCTTCAGAGTATAGGGATAGAGGGTACATACCTCAATATCCTAAAAGCCATCTATGAAAAAACCACAGCGAATATCATTCTCAATGGGGAAAAACTGAGAGCTTTCCCCTTAGGTCAGGAACGCGGCAGGGATGTCTACTATCACTGCTGCTATTCAACATAGTATTAGAAGTCCTAGCCACAGCAATCAGACAACAAAAATAAATCAAAGGCATCCAAATCAGCAAAGAAGTCAAACTCTCAAGCTTTGCAGATGATAGGATACTTTATGTGGAAAACCCAAAAGACTCCACCCCAAAACTGCTAGAACTCGTACAGGAATTCAGTAAAGTGGCAGGATATAAAATCAGTGCATAGAAATCAGTGGCATTCTTATACACCAACACCAAGACAGAAGAAAGAGAAATTAAGGAGTCAATCCCATTTACAGTTGCACCCAAAACCATAAGATACCTAGGAATGAATCTAACCAAAGAGGCAAACTGTCTGTATTCCTAAAACTATAAAATACTCATGAAAGAAATTGAGGAAGACACAAAGAAATGGAAAAACGTTCCATGCTCATGGATTGGAAGAACAAATATGGTGAAGATGTCAATGCTACCTAGAGCAATCTACACATTCAATGCAATCCCCATCAAAATACCATCCACTTTTTTCAAAGAAATGGAACAAATAATCCTAAAATTTGTATGGAACCAGTAAAGACCCCATATAGCCAGAGGAATGTTGAAAAAGAAAAGCAAAGCCGGTGGCATCACAATTCCGGACTTCCAGCTCTATTACAAAGGTGTTATCATCAAGACAGTATGGTCCTGGCCAAAAACAGACACATAGATCAATGGAACAGAATAGAGAGCCCAGAAATGGACCCTCAACTCTATGGTCAACTCATCTTTGACAAAGCAGGAAAGAATGTCCAATGGAAAAAAGTCTCTTCAACAAATGGTGTTGGGAAAATTGGACAGCCACATGCAGAAGAATGAAACTGGACCATTTCCTTCCACCACACAAAAATAGACTCCAAATGGTTGAAAGACCTCAATGTGAGACAGGAGTCCATCCAAATCCTAAAGGAGAACACAGGCAGCAACCTCTTTGACCTCAACCGCAGCAACTTCTTCCTAGAAACATCGCCAAAGGCAAGGGAAGCAAGGGCAAAAATGAACTATTGGGACTTCATTAAGATAAAAAGCTTTTGCACAGCAGAAGAAACAGTCAACAAAACCAAAAGACAACCGACAGAATGGGAGAAGATATTTGCAAATGACATATCAGATAAAGGACTAGTATCCAAAATCTATAAACAACTTCATAAACTCAACACCCAAAGAACAAAGAATCCAATCAAGAAATGAACAGAAGACATGAACAGACATTTCTCCAAAGAAGACATCCAAATGGCCAACAGACACATGAAAAAGTCCTCAACATCGCTCGGCATCAGGGAAATCCAAATCAAAACCTCAGTGAGATTCCACCTAACACCAGTCAGAATGGCTAAAATTAACAAGTCAGGAAACGACAGATGTTGGTGGGGAAGTGGAGAAAGGGGAACTCTCCTGCACTGTTGGTGGGAATGCAAGCTGGTGCAACCACTCTGGAAAACAGTATGGAGGTTTCTCAAAAAGTTGAAAATAGAGCTACCATACAATCCAGCAATTGCACTACTGGGTGTTTACCCTAAAGATACAAATGTAGGGATCCGAAGGGGTACGTGCACCCCGATGTTTATAGCAGCAATGTCCACAATAACCAAACTGTGGAAAGAGCCAAGATGTCCATCAACAGATGAATGGATAAAGAAGATGTGGTAT
>NW_023270374.1:3724432-3739577 GCF_011800145.1 Mirounga leonina
TGTATATATATATATAATGGAATATTATGCAGCCATCAAAAGGAATGAGATCTTGCCATTTGCAATGACGTGGATGGAACTGGAGGGTATTATGCTGAGCGAAATAAGTCAATCAGAGAAAGACATGTATCATGTGACCTCACTGATATGAGGATTTCTTAATCTCAGGAAACAAACTGAGCATTGCTGGAGTGGAGGTTGGGGTGGGAGGGATGGGTGGCTGGGGGATAGACATTGGGGAGTGTATGTGCTATGGTGAGTGCTGTGAATTGTAAAAGACTGTTGGATCACAGATCTGTACCTCTGAAACAAATAATGCAATATATGTTAGAAAAAAAAAAAAAAGATAGCAGGAGGGGACGAATGAAGGGGGAGAAATCAGAGGGGGAGATGAACCATGAGAGCCAATGGACTCTGAAAAAGAAACTGAGAGTTCTAGAGGGGAGAGGGGTGGGAGGATGGGTTAGCCTGGTGATGGGTATTAAAGAGGGCACGTTTTGCATGGAGCACCGGGTGTTCTGCACAAACAATGAATCATGCAACACTATATCAAAAACTAATGATGTAATGTATGGTGATTAACATAACAATAAATAATTCTTAAAAGACTAAAAAAAACTAGTGATGTAATGTATGGTGATTAACATAACAATAAAAATTTTTTAAAAAATTTAATGCAATTTGACCCTGGTATATTATCCCAGTACATTATCAGCACACTCTATTGAAATGAAAACAAACCATTGTCGATGTTGTGAACTTAGGGAGATTACCATGTGCTACAAGTGGGAACTTAGTCCTGTGCTATAGGACCACACATTGATATGCATGTTTAAAAAGAAAAAAAATAAAATAAAAACTCAAAATGGAGTCATTTGCCACCCACAGGAGCAAACCAAGAATTATTTACACTTTCAACCTATCCCATGAATGTGACCTTTCAGAAGTCAATCTGAAATTTCCTGATCAGCACCAGTGAGGTCATCAGCATGATAAAAATCCTGCCATCCCTTCCCCTGAAAATGATGTCTTGGCCTGAAACAATCCTTTCTTTTCTTTTGCTAAAAACTTCCCTGCCCCACCTTCCTGCCTATAAAAACATTCCACTTTGTACAACTCCTTGGAGCATCCCTGTACTTGCTAGATGGGATGCTGCCTGATTCATGAATTGCTTAATAAGGCCAATTAGATCTTCAAAAGTACTAAGTTGAATTTTGTTTTTAAACACATGCTAGATTAGAAATTTTCAAAAACTGGTCCCTCACCACTTTAAGAAGCACTGGATTAGTAGTCTCAATAATGAGTGGTGGCTGATTGAACTATTAAATCAGAATGTAAGCACACAATGGCATAAACACAACAAACCATGTTAGATGCAGCTATGCTATAACTGTGGTATAACTGTGATAAAGTCTGCCTTTGAAAATAATTTTATTCCATTTTCTTAAAGTTTGTGTATGTATGTATGTATGTATGCATGCATGCATGCATGTATGTATGTATTTATTTATTTATTTATGTAATCTCTACCCCCAACATGGGGCTTGAACTCATGACCCTGAGATCAAGAGTCACACACTTCCAGCCAAGCCAGACAGGTGCCCCTCATTCCATTTTTAAGCCATTAGAATCCCAAACAATCTTCCAGGTAGAACTCTCCACAGGAACACATTTCTTCTACATACTCAGGTACTATGAGTACTTCATGTACATGAAGAACTCACCTGGAGAATTATGAAGTTCATCTTGTCTTTCAGTTAAGTAGTGAATTTCTCCAGTGTTTTCTAAATAGAATTAAAGGACTTGGCCCCTTTGATTGACAGAAAACAATTGCATGATTTTTCATTGCCATTGTTAATGATTTATGCATTCTGACACCATTTCCCATTCCACATGGCTACAGAGGACATCAGAGCAAGGCCTTTTGGGTAATAAGGTGGAGTCTGAGCTACAAGATAGACAGGAAGGCTTCCCTGCCTTGTTTCCATGTGGAGAAATCCCAGATGATGGCCAAAGCACAGTGATGGCTAGTGATGAGACAAAATACGCTCTAAATACCTGAGATATAAGAGAAGCCATTTTAAATCTCTTTTGAAGTCAACATGATTGTACAGAAACTTTGTTTAAACCAAAAGCCTGATTTATGGCCCACCACGCATGCCCTGTATACTTCCTTTGTGAATGAGCCTAAAGGAAACCATCCCGTCCTTACGATACCAGTCAGTACTCCTACTCCCTGCATTCCTTGACATTAAAACTTGTGGTTCCTGTCTATATGCTAATCTATAATCTTTTGAGTTTTTACAAGATGTAGAAAAAGTATATCACCCTTGAAAACTATTCAGTCTCCAGAGCACTGTCTTCCCTGTGAAGAATGTATTTCTCAGGCAGCTATTCTCACTTGGGCTCCAATAAAACTCTCTTATTTTTAGAGATTCTAAAAGGTTATTTTACACTGACACCACAGCTTGCCAAAGTGACAGCTGCGTTTGCGCTCCTAATGTCTCATCTTCCTATTCACTCAAATAAATAGTAACAAATGCTTCTGACAATCCCTACAGAAAACAAATGTGCCATGTATGTTGAGACTGCTGCAAACATTCCCAACCCTCATAAACAGAAAGGGCCAATTGCATTGGTCATCCAGGAACAGTGTTTATAACCGTACACCCACTCAAGCTCTCCCAACTGTTGTGAACAAGGACACACTTCCCCAGGCAGTGGCAGAGATGTTGCTGGTGACAAAGACTTTTACTCTGTCATTACATGAGTTCATGGGGGAGTGAACCTATGAGCTAGACCTCAATAGCAGAATGGTCAGGTTAGTCAAGCTAATTGATCCAGACTGAGTACACCAGGTTAGGAAAACATGCTGACCTTTGAAAGTCAGCTAATTCTGTAGGTAGAGGAGAGAAATGTGGGCAGTACCCCTCTCACGAAAAGCCAGGAGGCCAGAGCTTTGGAACTTTAGAAACATCAGTCACAATTTTGAATTCACAGTAAATGCAACAATATAACTGCGTGTCAACATCTTGATGTGAGCCAAACATGTAGATTAATTATAAATATTGCATGTCCTAGAAATAATGTACACTAATTTTTCATCCAAGAGACCACTTACCATTGTAGTTACATTGACACACACACAAAATGTGGAGGCAACCACAGTCAGCATGATCACATTTGATGGCTATAATAGCTGGTTACAAAGAGGTGCACATTTTTTATTCCTTGCATATTGATATGCTGACATATTTGGAAAGTTTTTGTGAATAAGTTACTTTCATTTCCAAGAAATACATTCCCCAAAATGTATATTTTAAAGGAAAAGCATAAAGGGAGTTTCATGACTTGCACTAGCAAGAACAAAACAGAGGATTTTTGTCTTCACGTAATAAACTTGCAAAATTGTTTACATTGAAACCATGACACTATGTCCAATTAAGTGGCATTTACTTGGTAATTGCTCTCTTTTAGTATAATTTTTAGCACATATTTATGTCTGCTTCAATTGTGGTGAATAGGAAATGACACATTCATAAATAGCAGAAAAGTATGTTGATTAATTTCACCATATCGGTTTGGTGGTAGACAATGTGCTACATCCCCCTGGGAAAAAGGACACGTAAATACTAATACCCTATTAATCCCTCATAAACCCATAAGGTTCAACTGCTTTAGGTTAGCTTTAATCTCATTTGTCAAATTTATGTCAGTTTGTGGTACTAGAAGTCTTATCTTTTTGTTTGTCTTGCAACACAGAAGTTAACTAGAAGGATCTAAGAGGTTGGTTTGTTGGTTTTTTTCTGCCTATTGTTTTATTAATCATTAGTTTAGCTTCTTGCTTTCCTTTCTCAAAGAGCACAAGAAAGCTAGAAACATAGCCTCTGAGAGTTTTTTAATGCCACTCTGATGTTTCTAGTTGCCACTCACAAGCTTTCAAATACCAGGATGCTGGAAATGCTATTGGTTGGACAACACATCTGGCCTTAGCCTCACAGTGGTCAGCAATAGCACCACCATCCTTTCAAACAGACAAATTTTTTTCTGGCTCCTCTCCATCCCGAGGATGAAGCAACATCATCAAGAGTGAAGAGAAACTCCATCCAGGCTCACATACTCACACACTCACACTGTTGCAGTTGTGGCTTTGGAAAGCCAGCTACCATGTCTGAAGATGATATGAGTTCATGCATGCAAATGGGTGGCTCACAGATGCACTGACCTAAGAAGAAAGCAATTAAGAAAGGATCAGAAGGAGGGACTTGCAGTCTTCAAAGAGGAAATATCAATGCAGGACTAAGGATTGCAGCTGCAGGGAGCCTGGTGTGCTGATACCGGAGAGTAGCATGGAGGAGACCAGGGTGTATCAATCACAACACGCAAAAAAACACCAAGAAATCCGAACTACAAATGAGGCAAAGAAGATTCCACTGCATCAAGGAATACAGTGTCTCCAAATGTTATTTCTGTTGAGGCCGTTGTCCAGGATGGAGGTCATTTCTGGCCATCCATCCATTTTCCCACCTATTCCATTTTATTTAAAACACTTGAATTTTTATAAAGCACATACTATGTGCCAGATAATGCCAAGTTTTCATTCAGTGAATGTGCATTGAGCACTTATTATTTGCCAAGAATTTTTAATAAGCTCTGGAATATAAAGATAAACATTGTCTTGTTACTTCTGAGGATAGTGTAAGAGCTATAGTACATCTAATGAAACCAATTGATATTCTTTTTTTTTTAAGATTTTATTTATTTATTTGAGACAGAGAGAATGAGAAAGAGAGAGCACATGAGAGGGGGGAGGGTCAGAGGCAGAAGCAGGCTCCCTGCCGAGCAGGGAGCCTGATGCGGGACTCGATCCAGGGACTCCAGGATCATGACCTGAGCCGAAGGCAGTAGGTTAACCAACTGAGCCACCCAGGTGCCCGAAACCAATTGATATTCTTGTTGAAGTGACAACAAAGCTGTCATTTGGGTGATGAGTTGGCACAAAATTATGATTTTATGGCACATCACTCACACCCACTTCAATGCTTATATGTACCAAGTTTGGACTTTAAGTAAAGAATTGCATCATTCGGGGGTGGAGCAAGATGGCGGAGGAGTAGGAGACCTGGATTTCATCTCCTCTCAGGAATTCAGCTGGATAGGGATCAAACCATTCTGAACACCTACAAACTCAACAGGAGATCGAAGAAAGGAATAGCAACAACTCTCTGAACAGAAAAGCGACCACTTTCTGGAAGGTAGGACGTGCGGAGAAGTGAATCTGAGGCGATATTCGGGAGGATAGACGGCGGGGGAGGGGCCTACGTCAGCCACTTCTGGCAAGTGATAGAACCACGGAGCACAAAATCGGAACTTTTAAAAGTCTGCTCCACTGAGGGACGTCACTCTGGTGGCTAAGTGGGGGGTGGAACCCTCCGGGACAGTGTGGTCTCAGGACCCTCGGGGTCACAGAAAGACCGGGGGTGCCTGAGTGTGGCAGAGCTCCCAGGTATCGGAGCAGGGAAGCTGGCTGCAGAGGCGGAGCCCAGGCGCGGGCTCTCAGCTCGGGGTTGCCATAAACCGTAATCCGCGGCACAGTAGGGCCCCTGCTCCTCCAGCAGGGACCCAACAAGCGGCAGATCCGGGGAGACTCACCTTCCTCCCCCGGGAGGAGCCGCATGGGAGCACACCACAGGGAGAGCAAACCCGAGCAGATTACTTAGCCGGGAGGGGGCAAGGGCGGGGCAATTCCGCCTCTGGCAGAGACATTTGGAAACCACGGCAACAGGCCCCTCCCCAGAAGATCAGCGAGAACAGCCAGCCAAGACCAAGTTTACCAGTCAATGAGAACGGCAGAACTCCAGCGCTAGGAGAATACTGCACATAGAATTCATGGCTTTTTTTTACCATGACTCTTTAGTCTTTCAAAGTTAATTTTTTTTAACTGTCTTTTTTTCTTTTTTTTTCTTTTTGAATTTTTCTTTTTCCCTTTTTCACCAACATCTTATCAATCCCTTTAAAAAAAAAAAATTTTTATTTTTCATTTTTAGAGTCATATTCTGTCCCTTCATAGTAGTTACCTGTATTTTTGGCTTATATATATAAGTTGTTCTCTCTTTAAAATTTTGAGATAGTTTCTTCTAACAGATTAAAATATACCCTAAATCTCTAGTATATGGTTTTTTCTACTCCCCTGCCTGATCACATTCTCTCCCCTTTTTTTTTCTTTTTTCATTTTTTAAATCCTCTTCTTTCTTTGTTCAAACAACTTCTTATCAATTCCTTTTATAAAATTTTTTATAATTTCCATCTTTACAGTCATATTCCATCCCTTCATCATATCAACCCTTATTTTTGTACATATATAAGGTTTTCTTTCTTTAAAATTTTGGGAGGCACTTTCTCCTAAAAGACCAAAATACACCC
Source organism: Mirounga leonina (assembly GCF_011800145.1). Classification (NCBI taxonomy): domain Eukaryota; kingdom Metazoa; phylum Chordata; class Mammalia; order Carnivora; family Phocidae; genus Mirounga; species Mirounga leonina. Next base: position 3,730,856 of record NW_023270374.1, read on the forward strand.
CAAATCTAGTGTGTGGCACTGATCTATATACCAGCCTGATCGTATTTGATCACATTCTGTTTTTTGTTGTTGTTGTTTTGTTTTGTTTTGTTTGTTTTTGTTTTTATCTTTATCTTTTTCTTTTTTCTTTCTTTTTCTTTTTTCTCTCTTTCCCTTTCTTTTCCCACTGCTTCAGGTCTTTTCTGATTTCTTTAGAGTATATTTTCTGGGGACGTTGTTACTCTGCTAGCATTTTGTTCTCTCATTAATCTATTCTCCTCTGCACAAAATGACAAGACAGGAAAAATCACCTCAACAAAAAGAACAAGAGGTAGTACCGACTGCCAGGGACCTACTGAATATGGACATTAGTACGATGTCAGATCTAGAGTTCAGAATCATCACTTTAAAGATACTAGCTGGGCTTGAAAAAAATGTGGAAGTTATTAGAGAAACGCTTTCTGGAGAAGTAAAAGAACTAAAATCCAACCAAGTAGAAATCAAAACGGCTATTAATGAGGTGCAATCAAAAATGGGGGCGCTAAATGCTAGAATAAATGAGGCAGAAGAGAGAATCAGTAATATAGAAGATGAAATGATGGAAAATAAAGAAGCTGAGAAAAAGAGAGATAAACAACTACTGGATCACGAGGGCAGAATTCGAGAGATAAGCGATACCATAAGACGAAACAACATTAGAATAATTGGGATCCCAGAAGGAGAAGAAAGAGAGAGAGGGGCAGAAGGTATAATGGAGTAAATTATAGCAGACAACTTCCCTAATTTGGGGAAGGAAACAGGCATCAAAATCCAGGAAGCACAGAGAACCCCTCTCAAAATCAATAAAAATAGGTCAACACCCCGACATCTAATAGTAAAACTTACGAGTCTCATAGACAAAGAGAAAATCCTGAAAGCAGCTCAGGAGAAGAGATATGTAACCTACAAGGGTAGAAACATTAGATTGGCACAGACCTATCCACAGAGACCTGGCAGGCCAGAAAGGACTGGCAGGATATATTCAGAGCACTGAATGAGAAAAATATGCAGCCAAGAATACTATATCCAGCTAGGCTGTCATTGAAAATTGAAGGAGAGATCAAAAGCTTCCAGGACAAACAAAAGCTAAAGGAATTTGCAAACACAAAACCAGCCCTACAGGAAATCTTGAAAGGGGTCCTCTAAGCAAAGAGAGAGCCTAAAAGCAACATAGGCCAGAAAGGAACACAGACAATATACGGTAACAGTCACCTTACAGGCAATACAATGGCACTAAATTCCTATCTTTCAATAGTTACCCTGAATGTAAATGGGCTAAATGCCCCAATCAAAAGACACAGGCTATCAGAATGGATTAAAAAACAAGACCCATCGATATGCTGTCTGCAAGAGACTCATTTTAGACCCAGAGACACCCCCAGATTGAAAGTGAGGGGGTGGAAAACCATTTACCATGCTAATGGACACCAAAAGAAAGCTGGGGTGGCAATCCTTATATCAGACAAATTAGATTTTAAACCAAAGACTGTAATAAGAGATGAGGAAGGACATTATATCCTACTTAAAGGATCTATCCAACAAGAAGATCTAACAATTGTAAATATCTATGCCCCTAACATGGGAGCAGCCAAGTATATAAGGCAATTAATAACAAAAGCAAAGAAACACATCGACAACAATACAATAATAGTGGGGGACTTTAACATCCCCCTCACTGAAATGGCCAGATCGTCTAAGCAAAAGATCAACAAGGAAATAAAGACTTTAAATGACACACTGGACCAAATGGACTTCACAGACATATTCAGAACATTCCATCCCAAAGCAACGGAATACACATTCTTCTCTAGGGCCCATGGAACATTCTCCAGAATCGATCACATCCTAGGTCACAAATCAGGTCTCAACCAGTACGAAAAGATTGGGATCATTCCCTGCCTATTTTCAGACCACAATGCTTTGAAACTAGAACTCAATCACAAGAGGAAAGTCGGAAAGAACTCAAATACATGGAGGCTAAAGAGCATCCTACTGAAGAATGAATGGGTCAACCAGGAAATTAAAGAAGAATTTAAAAAATACATGGAAACCAATGAAAATGAAAACACAACTATTCAAAATCTTTGGGATGCAGCAAAGGCAGTCCTAAGAGGAAAGTATATAGCAATAGAAGCCTTTCTCAAGAAACAAGAAAGGTCTCAAGTACACAACCTAACCCTACACCTAAAGGAGCTGGAGAAAGAACAGCAAATAAAGCCTAAACCCAGCAGGAGAAGAGAAATAATAAAGATCAGAGCAGAAATCAATGAAATAGAAACCAAAGGAACACTAGAACAGATCAACGAAATTAGGAGCTGGTTCTTTGAAAGAATGAACAAGATTCATAAACCCCTGGCCAGACTTATCAAAAAGAAAAGAGAAATGACCCAAATCAACAAAATCATGAATGAAAGAGGAGAGAGCACAACCAACACCAAAGAAATACAAACAATTATAAGAACATATTATGAGCAACTCTATGCCAGCAAATTAGATAACCTGGAAGAAATGGGTGCATTCCTAGATGTGTATCAACTACCAAAACTGAACCAGGATGAAATAGAAAACCTGAACAGACCTATAACCACTAAGGAAATTGAAGCAGTCATCAAAAATCTCCCAACAAACAAAAGCCCATAGCCAGATGGCTTCCCAGGGGAATTCTACCAAACATTTCAAGAAGAATTAATACCTATTCTTCTGAAACTGTCCAAAAAAATAGAAATGGAAGGAAAACTTCCAAACTCATTTTATGAGGCCAGCATTACCTTGATCCCAAAACCAGACAAAGAACCCATCAAAAAGGAGAATTACAGACCAATATGCCTGATGAACATGGATGCAAAAATTCTCACTAAAATACTAGCCAATAGGGTACAACAGTACATTAAAAGGATTATTCACCATGACCAAGTGGGATTTATCCCTGGGCTGCAATGTTGGTTCAACATCCGCAAATCAATCAACGTGATAAAATACATTAACAAAAGAAAGAACAAGAATCATATGATCCTCTCAATAGATGCAGAAAAAGCTTTTGACAAAGTACAGCATCCTTTCTTGATCAAAACTCTTCAGAGTATAGGGATCGAGGGTACATACCTTAATATCATAAAAGCCATCTATGAAAAACCTACAGCAAATATCATTCTCAATGGGGAAAAACTGAGAGTTTTCCCCCTAAGGTCAGGAACGTGGCAGGGATGTCCACTATCACCACTGCTATTCAACATAGTATTAGAAGTCCTAGCCACAGCAATCAGACAACAAAAAGAAATCAAAGGCATCCAAATCGGCAAAGAAGAAGTCAAACTCTCACTCTTTGCAGATGATATGATACTTTATGTGGAAAACCCCAAAGACTCCACCCCAAAACTGCTAGAACTCATACAGGAATTCAGTAAAGTGGCAGGATAGAAAATCAATGCACAGAAGTCAGTGGCATTCCTATACACCAACAACAAGACAGAAGTAAGAGAAATTAAGGAGTCAATCCCATTTACAGTTGCACCCAAAACCATAAGATACCTAGGAATAAATCTAACCAAAGAGACAAAGGATCTTTACTCAGAAAACTATAAAATACTCATGAAAGAAATTGAGGAAGACACAAAGAAATGGAAAAATGTTCCATGCTCATGGATTGGAAGAACAAATATGGTGAAGATGTCAATGCTACCTAGAGCAATCTACACATTCAATGCAATCCCCATCAAAATACCATCCACTTTTTTCAAAGAAATGGAACAAATAATCCTAAAATTTGTATGGAACCAGAAAAGACCCCGCATAGCCAGAGGAATGTTGAAAAAGAAAAGCAAAGCCAGCGGCATCACAATTCCGGACTTCCAGCTCTATTACAAAGCTGTCATCATCAAGACAGCATGGTACTGGCACAAAAACAGACACAGAAATCAATGGAACAGAATAGAGAGCCCAGAAATGGACCCTCAACTCTGTGGTCAACTCATCTTTGACAAAGCAGGAAAGAATGTCCAATGGAAAAAAGACAGTCTCTTCAACAAATGGTGTTGGGAAAATTGGATAGCCACATGCAGAAGAATGAAACTGGACCATTTCCTTACACCACACACAAAAATAGACTCCAAATGGTTGAAAGACCTCAATGTGAGACAGGAGTCCATCCAAATCCTAAAGGAAAACACAGGCAGCAACCTCTTTGACCTCAGCCTCAGCAACTTCTTCCTAGAAACATCGCCAAAGGCAAGGGAAGCAAGGGCAAAAATGAACTATTGGGACTTCATCAAGATAAAAACTTTTGCAAAGCAAAGGAAACAGTCAACAAAACCAAAAGACAACCGACAGAATGGGAGAAGATATTTGCAAATGACATATCATATAAGGGGCTAGTATCCAAAATCTATAAAGAACTTCATAAACTCAACACCCAATGAACAAAGAATCCAATCAAGAAATGGGCAGAAGACATGAACAGACATTTCTCCAAAGAAGACATCCAAATGGCCAACAGACACATGAAAAAGTGCTCAATATCGCTCAGCATCAGGGAAATCCAAATCAAAACATCAATGAGATACCACCTCACACCAGGCAGAATGGCTAAAATTAACAAGTCAGGAAACGACAGATGTTGGCGGGGATGAGGAGAAAGGGGAACCCTCCTACACTGTTGGTGGGAATGCAAGCTGGTGCAGCCACTCTGGAAAACAGTATGGAGGTTCCTCAGAAAGTTGAAAATAGAGCTACCATATGATCCAGCAATTGCACTACTGGGTATTTACCCCAAAGATACAAAAGTAGGGATCCGAAGGGGTACGTGCACCCTGTTGTTTATAGCAGCAATGTCCACAATAGCCAAACTGTGGAAAGAGCCAAGATGTCCATCGACAGATGACTGGATAAAGAAGAAGTGGTATATATATACAATGGAATATTATGCAGCCATCAAAAGGAATGAGATCTTGCCATTTGCAACCATGTGGATGGAACTGGAGGGTGTTATGCTGAGCGAAATAAGTCAAACAGAGAAAGACATGTATCATATGATCTCACTGATATGAGGAATTCTTTTTTTTTTTTTTAAAGATTTTATTTATTTGAGAGAGAGAGAATGAGAGAGAGAGCACATGAGAGGGGGGAGGGTCAGAGGGAGAAGCAGACTCTCTGCCGAGCAGGGAGCCCGATGCGGGACTCGATCCCGGGACTCCAGGATCATGACCTGAGCCGAAGGCAGTCGCTTAACCAACTGAGCCACCCAGGCGCTCCTGAGGAATTCTTAATTGCAGGAAACAAACTGAGGGTTGCTGGAGTGGGGGGTGGAGTGGGAGGGATGGAGTGACTGGGTGATAGACACTGGGGAGGGTATGTGCTCTGGTGAGCGCTGTGAATTGTGCAAGACTGTTGAATCTCAGATCTGTAATGCAATATATGTTAAGAAAAAAAAAAAGAAGAAGAAGAAGGTAGCAGGAGGGGAAGAATGAAGCGGGGAAATCGGAGGGGTAGACGAACCATGAGAGACGATGGACTCTGAAAAACAAACAGGGTTCTGGAGGGGAGAGGGGTGGAGGATGGGTTAGCCTGGTGGTGGGTATTGAGGAGGGCACATTCTGCATGGAGCACTGGGTGTTATGCAGAAACAATGAATCATGGAACACTTCATCTAAAACTAATGATGTAATGTATGGTGATTAACATAAAAATAAAAAAATTATTTTGTACTTCAAAAAAAAAAGAAAAAGAATTGCATCGTTCAAGGAAACCTTTAAAATCCTCTCATTCAACTACATCTCTTTGCAGCTGAAGGGATAGGTCCATAGAGGTAAGGTAGACCACCCAAGAGAACCAAGTGTGCATCTCAAAATGACCTGCATGCAAGTTCTTTGAAGGAGCTTTCCAATTCTGATACAAACAATCCTCCTCCTGTGACCATTTTCTGAGTGTTCTTTGTACACAGAAGGAAGATACAGGACAGTTTCCAAACTTAGAGCAGTGGCAAAGAATGGTGGTAGGATCACTGTGGGGGAGACTATGTTATTTCATATTAGGGATGAAAATCATCTAATCATTCTCTGGCAATTGCAATTTCATCTTACCCTCATAAAAAAGACTTTTATCCAAAGGAAAAACAAGCAAACCAACAAAAATATAAAGAAAATAATCCATGGCAAGTTTGCAGTCTGCTATCATCCCGCTGACAGTTAAGTCATTTAACACAAAGAAAGTGTTCTTCCCCTCCATGGTTTTACATGTGTCATCAACAGCTGTCTTGGGGGGTGGGGGAGGAAAGATATGTGCGGATTGTGCAAACAGCAATCAATAATGCAATGCAGTGAAGATATTTCTCAAATTATGTGGTTCTATGCATTTCTAAGCACACATAATAACTTGGTCCAAAACGTTTTCTCTGCCCTCTATTGCTTGTACAATAGAATTGTGTTCCCTGACACGTAGAGATAAAGAGTGTATGGACAAAAAGCCCAGGATGCCAACTGTCAGGGAGTCGGTAGGCTCAGTCCCTTATTCAGGTGTACAGCGTCACATTTCCCATTCTTAGAAATCCTGCCGAAAAACCTCTGGAAAGCTGAAGGCTAAAGATGGACATGGTGCCATTATCTTCACTTTGTCACTTCATCATTCACATTTGCTGCTGCTGGCCTTATTAAAACGGCAGTCCAAGGCAGCTTTGGGAACTGTGAGTGATGGAGGGAGAGAAAGCCCTGCCGTGCTGACTTGACCTGTATGTGGAGACTTAGAAATCATGCAGCTGTGGGTCTGAAATCTCAGCTCTGCCTACCCTCAAGATGAATGACTCCAAGAAAATTATTGATAGCTCCTGAGGCTCCTGTTTCTTTATTTGTAAGACAAGGATAGCAGAGCTACCTGAGATTGTCATGAATATCAAATGAGCTAATAAATGAAAATCACTTTAGCTCGATTTTGGCATAGAGAAAGCTTGATAAAGAATAGTGATGGTGGGACGCCTGGGTGGCTCAGTCGGTTAAGCGTCTGCCTTCGGCTCAGGTCATGATCCCAGAGTCCTGGGATCGAGTCCTGCATCAGGCTCCCTGCTCCGTGGGGAGCCTGCTTCTCCCTCCTTCATGTGTTGGGAAGCCCTGGTATATACTTCCATCAGAGCACATACTATATGGATACATTTCTTTGTGAGCCATCTGGTCACTGAGCTACCTGGGGGCAAGAATGGAGCTCTATACTGCAGTGTAGTAGCCCAACACAGTTGACATCCACAGAGACCTCAGCATGTGCCAACCACAGTGCAAAGTTGTTTATATGTTATGTCAATTGATCCTCACCTATGAAGTAGGGCCTGCTGTCATTCCTGGTTTACAGATTCATTACAAATGTTTATTGAGTTCTTGTCAAACCCAATTCTTAGAATAGTGAACAAGTCAGACACAGTCCCTGCTCTTACTAAACTTTCGTTCTGTTGGGATGGAAGAGAAATAGGCAAATAGAAATAAAATATCAAGAGAGTGGTAACTGATGGGAGGAAAATAAAATAGTCTTTTAAAATATTAGTAATAGGGGCTCCTGGGTGGCTCAGTCTGTTGAGCATCTGCCTTCAGCTCAGGTCATGATCTCAGGGTCCTGGGATCGAGTCCTGCATTGGGCTCAGCGAGGAGTTTGTTTCTCCCTCTCACTCTGCAGCTCCCCCTGCTTATGCTCTCTCTCTGTCAAATAAATAAATAAAATATTTAAAAAAAATAAAATAAGAAAATATTAGTAATAAAATGTGACTAAAAATAATAAAATACTATTAATAGAAAGTGACTGAGAGTCTGCTTTAGATTGGATGATTAGGAAACGAGTCTCTGAGGAAGTAATGTTTAAAGACTGGAACAAGAAGAGTCTGTCATGCCAAGATCTGGAGAAGAGAATTTCAAGCAGGGGAAACTGAAAATGCAAAGTCCTGAGGTAGAGGCATGATCTTGACATGGAGGAATGGAAGAAGTGCAGGGTGACTGGTGACCTAGGAGTAAGTGGCAAGGTCATGTGGGAAGTCTGAAGTAAGCCATGAAGAGCCTTGTGACACAGGTAAAGAATTTGGGAAGACATTATTGAGTTTTAATCTGGAGGAAGACACCCTATGGCTTCCATTTCTTAAAAGATTATTTTGGCTTCTGGTAAAGAAAGGAATTTAGAGGGGCAATTGTGGAGGAAGAGAGATAGTATGAAGGTAGAGCTGACCACAGAGTCTATATAGTGATAAAGGTCCTGGATATTTTAGACTAAAGTGATGGTGACTAACATGGGGATAACCATTTATGGAATGCTCAACATGTGCTCAGCCCTGTTTTAAGTACTTTACAGTTATGAAGTGTTTATTTCTCCCCACAATCACAATGATAAGGGCCCTATTTTGATGCCCAGTCATAGATGAAGAAGCTGAGATATGGAGGTTAATAATGTGATCAAGGCCACATGAGGATATAGTAGAGTCAGCATTTCAACCAAAGCAAAGTTTTCCCTACAGTCAGTATGAACCAAGGGCTGGGAGAAATGTTCATTAAGGATAGATAAATAGGTAGATAGATAGATAGATAGATAGATAGATAGATAGATAGATAGATGATAGATAGATGATAGATAGATAGATGATAGATAGATATAGATATAGATAGATAGATAGATAGATGATAGATGATAGATAGATAGATGATAGATAGATAGATAGATAGATAGATAGATAGATAGATAGATAGAT
>NW_023270374.1:3739587-3752331 GCF_011800145.1 Mirounga leonina
GATAGATAGATAGATAGATAGATAGATAGATAGATAGATAGATAGATAGATAAACTAGCATACATTTCCCAAATGCTTGCTGTGAACCAGATCCTGTTATATTTTGCACAGTATTACCTCATTTAATTCTTATAGCCATGCTAATCGGGGATATTAACCACTTCTTATAGATGAGAAAAAGAAAAGATCAAGTAGCCCTCCCAAATTCTGCATGGTCACTGTCAGAATTAAATAAGATAACATGTGCAATGTGCCAGGGGCACCTGGGTGGCTCAGTCAGTTGAGCATCCAGCTCTTGAGATCAGCTCAGGTGTCCATCTCAGGGTCACGAGTTCAAGCCCCACATTGGGCTCCACACTGCATGTGGAGCCTACTTAAAAAAAAAATTATGTACAAAGTGCTCAGCAAATAGCAGGTATCCAATAAAGAGACATTCTCATGAATTTATTAGAGAGATATTTGTGAAGTGCTTATTGTATGCCTTTGCTCATGGTGGTCTTTTCCTTTAAAACATTTCTAACTACTTAACAGTAAATTAAAATATTCAGTATTGAGGCACCTGGGTGGCTCTGTCAGTTAGGCGTCTGCCTTGGGCTCAGGTCCTGATCCCAGAGTCCTGAGATGGAGCCTCATGTCAGGCTTCCTGCTCAGTGGGAGTCTGCTTCTCCCTCTCTTTTCTTCCGCCCGCTTGTGCTCTCTCACACACGCACTCTCTCTCTAATGAATAAAATCTTTTAAAAAATAAATAAATAAAAATAAAATATTCAGTATTTCATAGCCACTTCACTAACAAATTATCCTCAATATATTATCTCATTTCATTCTTACTAAAACTCCAAAATACAATTTCCATTTTTTCCACTGGGGAAATTAAAGTGCAAAGAAATCAAATTATTTGACCAAGGATACTCAGATGGTAACTGGCAGAGCTGTAGATAAGCCCGGATTTCTTTTTTTTTTTTTTTAATTTCTGTTTTTACTCCTAATCCAAACTTTTTCTTATTTCACCAACACTATCTGCCCATTGTCTGCCTCTCAGAGTCCCACTTGTTCCGCTGTGCAAAGCCTTGTGCAAATCTCATCTCCTCCATGTAGCCACATGGCCACAGAAAATTCCAATCTTGTTCTTTTTTACTCCACTTGCACTTTGCTTGGATCTCAGTGATTACTTGAGTCAGCTTCTCTCTCCCTGCTGGAGCCTAAGTATCTCAAGAACAGGGATTTTTCTTATTCATCTTTTAATTTCCTCCAATTCTGAGTGCAATGCCTGATTTCTCAGAGGCACCCTGTAAATATTGTTAGAATTTCTGTATGTCCAGAAAATTTTCTGATGTTGGAAAGAAGATGTAATTGTGGATCACAGGGACTCTAGAAGGACACCCATTGCAGTTTAAATTATCATTCAACATGCTACAATTGAGACTATACTGCTAAGAGTGGGCATGAAGAAGCTGATGACATACAGCAGTTCCCTTTTCCTCCTTCCCCACCTGATGTTCACTGATAGCTGCATTATAACCAACCATCCACTGCAAATGAATATTGTAATATTTGGACATACACTTACAGACAGCTTCATAATTTCAGCTTCATAATATATACCGTGTAGAAGGTGGACCCTGGAATCGGTCTTCCTGGGTTTAAATCCATTGCTGTTGCAAACTCTGTGATCTTGGACACATTCCTTAATTATCCGATGCCTCAGTTCAAAATGGGGATAACATTACTATCTCCATTATAGGGAGGTAATGATTAAATTGGATAATCCCCATAAAGTACCTAGTTTATTTTCCAGTATTCATATTACACTATTAAGGCTTAGTAATATGCCAGAGTCTGAAGCAGTTTAGTTAATATTAACATGAACTGTTATTGGAAGTTTGGGGAAGCTTTTGGAAGTTATTTTAAGAAAGGAAAACTACAGCTGCTCACACATTGGTTAATACCAACCAGGCAGCATGTCTGCTTTGGCTTTAGAGAAGCACAATTGAACTTCTTCAAATCTCTTGTCTGAATGCCATATGACAGCATCACAAATATCTCATGTACCACGTTTCCCAGAGAGACTTGGGCTTTCCTTGCATTGCAGGAGTGGGATTCCTTCCGATGAGCCTGTTTGTATCCACACAAGGCACAGAGGGGAGCCAAGGTTTGTGAGCAAATCCCTGTAAAGAAACATTTCCCCCAGGTGTCTATTTCGGTTTTGTCTGAAGCTCATACTCTCAGCTACCAAATGGGCGAATTACAATGAAAAGTGAAACTTAATGAAATTCTAACTCCAGTGCCAGTCATTCAATAAAGTGTTTGTATTGATAGCTCACTCTTGAATGCTGTCCTCACTTAACCCAATTAAATCAATCATTTCACATCTCTGTCCTATGGAATCTTTATCAAGAAACAGAATGGAAAATTATACAACACAGCATAATGTTTTGGGAAATTACATAGTTTCTAATGAGGCGGGAAGTTGGAACTTTTGTTTATAAAACTTGTAATGTAGATAAGATTGTTTAGAATTAATTCAGAGAAACATAAAATAAGCTCTAGCTGGGCAATAAGGCACGAGTTGTGTGTCTTTTTTTTGTTTTAAGATTTTATATATTTATTTATTCATGAGAGACAGAGAGAGAGAGAGAGAGAAGTAGAGGGAGAAGCAGGCTCCCCGCAGAGCAGGGAGCCCGATGCGGGACTCGATCCCAGGACCCTGGGATCATGACCTGAGCTGAAGGCAGACGCTTAACCGTCTGAGCCACCCAGGCACCCGAGTTGTGTGTCTTATAATGCTATTGTGCTGAATGGTCACTAAAGGGACCAGGGAATCTATCTCCCCAATGACACTTCAACGAAAGCTGAAAGTGACTTCCTAACCTAAATGCAGTGTGGCTTCAATAGGAATTTTGGTAGCTGGCTGACTTGAAAATAGTAATTGGATATTTCATTGTACTAGCTTTTACTAAAAACCTGTTTCTTGGGGCGCCTGGCTGGCTCCGTCGTTAAGCATCTGCCTTCAGCTCGGGTCATGGATCCTGGGATCGAACCCCGCATCGGGCTCCCTGCTCCGCGGGAAGCCTGCTTCTCCCTCTCCCACTCCCCCTGCTTGTGTTCCTGCTCTTGCTATCGCTATCTCTCTGTCAAATAAATAAATAAAATCTCAAAAAAAAAAAAAAAAAAAAAAAACCTGTTTCTTTTATGGAGGAAAAATTGAAACTTGATCTTTAGAAACAAGAGAAATATGTTCAGTGAAATTACCCAATCGGGGTTGTCACTTGAGCATCCTCTGATCTGAGCAGAGAAAACAAACAAAATTCATGATACCCTCTCACAACTCGTATTAATTTGAGAAACTTCCAAATATTTTGCAAGTTTCTGCTACAGAACAGTCTTATGCAGCATGTTCTACTAACTTATTTTATAAGAATCTAGTAAGAAAGCTGTTAAAGAGGAGTCTAAAGTTATTTCAATCATTTACTTGTGAATTTATAGGATATTTAAAATATTATTTAAATAACAAAAAAATAGAAACTAAAATTATAAACAGTACTTGCTCTGGCATATATTCTTAAATAAGAGAAGGAGAAATCTTCCAACTTGATGAAAATTAAAGCACATTTAAAAAAAAAATGTCTCATGCATTGGATGATAACAAATAACTAAAACATGCTTGAAAAATAAGAAAAAGCCTTCGGGAAAGTCTGCACTTTATTATTCCATTCTCCCTGGAGAGCCACAGCTTTTTATGGGTCATCTGGGGTCTGAACCCAAAACAAACATGAAGACAGTAAATTACCCCAGCAGGTACTCGATGTCTTTATCAGATTTGCCGAGCGTCAAGGAAGGAAAAACAGTCACTTGGATCTCAAGGGATCAGTTCTCCCAATCTGTCAATTTTCTATTAAAACATTTTGTATTAATAACCAAACATGCATCTCCTTTTGTATCTAATCATCTCAGGAGTGGGGAGCATTCACAGGTGGCTCAGACAAAAGAGGGATGACACTTAAGAGGACAAAAGAGGGCATGTGACTGGTGGTGCAACAAAATGGGCTTTGAAATTATTTTCTTTAATACTGACGATTCCATTTGTCACTTATCTATTTGGTTTTTAGCTACACCTCTTGGCATTATTATTTAGTGGTTACTCCAGAGATTAAAATACACATCCTTAACTTCTCATTGTTGATTAGAGTTAACATCGTACCACTTTGCGTAGACTGCAAGAGCCTTGCAATCATATAGTTCCATATGGTGGTCATATGTGTTAGATCTACATATGTTATAAGCCCTCAGTGTTACAAGTTTTGCTTTAAGCCAGGGGTTGGCAAACTTTTTCTATGAAGGCCCAGATCATAAATATTTTAGGCTCTAGGATGATACAATTTATGCCACAACTACACAGCAAAGCTGTTGTATAAGAGAAGCCCCCGTAGACAATATATAAAGGAATGGGCATGGCCATGTTCCAATAAAACTTTATTTACAAAATAAGCAGTGAGCTGAATTTGGCCCACAGGCTGTTCTTTCCCAACCCCTGCTTTAGACAGTAATATGTATTTTGAATAAATTAAGAAAAACAGACTTTTATATTAACACACATATTTGTTATTTATAGAGCTATTCCATTCTTCCTGCAGATGTGAGCTTCCATCTGGTATTATTTCCCGTCAGCTTGAAGACTGCCTTTTAGTATAGGTCAGCTGGTGGTTGATTCTTTTATCTTAAAATGTCTTTATTTTACCTTCATTCTTGAAGAATGTTTTCACTGGATATAAAATTCTACTTTGATAGTTTTTTCTTCCTTTCGGCACTTTAAAGATGTTTCATTGTCTTCTGGCCTCCATTGTTTCCGATAAGTCAGCACTTATTTGAATCATTGTTCCTCTGTCTGATCCTTAATATTACATCATTCTAGTTACATTTATTGCCGTATTTGACTCCTAGATTGTAGCTAAGTTGAGGTTAGCTCCAATAACTTGTTGCTGGTACACAGTAGGGGTTTAATGCATGGTGGTAAGTGAAGTTCAGATGACGTTCTGGGAATCAGCTATGAAATGGACTCAGGTCATCCCTGGAAACAAAGAGCCAGGCCTCAGCACTGGCCCAGCTTCCCACTGAGACTCCTGGGATGCAGATGTGGGAGTGAGAGGCATGGAGAATGTGCTGCTTCCTCTTCATTACTCTGGGAAGTATTGTCTCCAGCGGGAGGGTAGAGCCCACTCCTACCTCTTGCACCTAACCCATCAAGACAGCCATCTTCAGAGGACACTGAGCAGTAGAGTCTCCATGTTAGTAGCCTGAACCAGTATGCCCTGGATGCCAAGTTCAAGTGCTACCTCCCATGGTGGGGGATCCACCAAAGCTCTCCTTCTTAACTTCTCATGACAAGAGGTGAGATCCATGTACCCATTTGCTCTGTTGACCCCACCTAGGGCCACTTTACAGTATACCAGCTATTCAGCTCAGTAAGTCAGCCCTGATCCCACCCATCTTGTGGTTAGACTCAGGCCTTTAAGAGGACCTGCAGTCAGATCAAGTTTGTATTAGTTAGGACTCTTTGTGGTGCAAGTGACAGAAACCAAACTCAAACAAGTCTCAGTGGGAATAAAAAGGGATTTATTGTCTTTTGGGAAGTCCTAAAAAGTCCTAAGGAAGATCTTCCATCTGACAGGGCTGAATCCCAGGACCCAAAGATGCCCTTAAGGCCCACCTTCTTATTCCTATTAATGCTCTCTGGCTCTGCTTGTCTACCTGCCAGCCTCATTCCTAGAGAGCCTCTCCTCTGGAGGGACCAAGTGGCCGCAGGAAACCCCACACCCAGATCCACACAACCAAGTAACACTGGAAGAAAGAGAAAATTATTTGAGCAGCAATTCCACTTGTCCAGACCCAAAACCAATTGCTGAGGCCAAAGAATGTATGTGTTCCAGGCCTGAATGACACCCTCCCCTGGACACAGGCTCATGTTTGATGAGACACCACTTGAGCAAGGCCGAGATGCTGTTGTGATCAGAATAAAGTGAAACGATACTGGGCAGGCAGAAACAACCCACAACTACGCCAAAGTCCTGGTGGTAACAACACAAACTCTTGTATCTTTTTAAGCAGACTTTTCCCAGAACTTTTTGACTCTTGTTTAGGTCCTTTCCTTTCATTTGGGTTCCGAGGGAAGCCAACTCTGAGGCAAGGGCACAGGCCAAACAGTTCATATGCAGTTAAGCAGTCATCCCAGGAAGCACTACAGGGAAAGGAAACGTGAGAGAGGAAGGGAAGGAAGCCTCTATAGAGTATGCCATGGGGCAGTTCACTGCAGCAGAAATGGAAGCTCGGTGCCATAAGACCCTCTGAAAGATCATGTGGAGAATGCCTCAGGGGTGCCCCACCCAAGGGGTGAGGGAACTGGGTGTTTGTATTAGTCTCCTATTGCTGCTGTAACAAATTAACACAAAGGTAGTAACTTAAAATTATGCGAATTTATCTCACAGTTCTGGAGGTCAGAAGTCCAAAATGGATCTTCCTGAGCTAAAATTGAAGTGTCAGCAGGACTGCCTTCCTTCTGAGGGCTCTAGGAGAGAGAGAATCTGTTTCCTAGCCTTTCCCAATTTCCAGAGGCTGCCCACATTTCTTGGCTTGTGGACCCCTTCCATCTTCAAAACCAGTAATAGCCAGTGCAGATTTTTCTCATTTTCTTTATTTTGACACCGATTCTTCTGCCTTTCTCTTTACTCTTAGGGACCCTTGTGATTACATTGAGCCTGCCCAGATAATCCAGGATAATCTCCTTACCAGTCCACTACAACTTAAATTTCCCTTACCACGTAATGTAACCTATTCATGGGTTCCAGCAATTGGAATGTGGACATTTTTGGAGGGCCATTATTGTACCTACCACAAATGTATTCACCAGCTCCCATCCATCATTGTCCAAGGGTTTCTTCCAGAACTCCTGCCTGCCCCATGCACAGGCCCACTATGTTCCCATGGTCAAAGAAAACCCTGAGGCGGAAGTCATCCCACTCAGGGAGAAGCAGGGAGTGTTGAGGCCACACAGGCAGGAGCCTGAGGGTCTGCATCACCCTTAGGCTCACCAACTCAATCCTGCTGCACCTCCAACTAGCTGAGGACTGAAGCCCTCAGGTTTTCCCAATCCATGGGGACTGACTCTCTTTTCTGCCTTAGGAATACCTTAAAAGGCCTTACACTGGCCTCCCTTACAGTACCTGCCTCCAGTCCTTTACTGCCTGAACTTCCAGTTCTTATCTTACATTGTTTCTAATTCTTGTCACACAAGTGTGACTGACTCAACTGCCCACCACTTGACCGCTCTCCACTGTGGCAAGAAACTTTCCCTGAAAGACCTCACCTTGTGACTTTCCAAGGCCTTGCCTACAGATCACCTATGGTGCTAAGACTGGGAGTAGCCTCATTATTATGCCTCTGGATGTCTATACATGATGACATACTGGCAAGCTTGGGAATAAGGTGATGCTCTTCACCCAGACAAGAGAGGATCCTCAACTCTTCAGATCTTGTTTTTGACCCTATGCAACCTAAAATTCTTTTAATGTAATCCAAATATACATAAGCTTCACCAGCCAATAGGGTACACCTGAGATTACATTGACAATAATAAACACTTATGAGTTTTAGCCTCCACATGCTCATTGGCATTGGCAGTCCCTGTGTCTCAAATATATTAACAAATTGGTCCCTAAAATGCTTCCTTCTGCAATGAAGCTACCTAAAGATGTATGTTGCCACCAACCACTTGGGACTCCAGGCATCATGATGGTTCAGTAGAGTCTTACACAGCAGGAGAGGGAATATGTTATACTCTGGGGTCCCACAGCAAGATCACTTGGGCCCCATAGTGTTGCAGAGTTGAATAAACTAGCTTTTTCAGTTCACATATACAGTCTCTCTATCCCCAGAACTCACACATGCCACCTGAGTCACTGGTTTGGGTCAGATCCACACATTAGCCATGACCAAGTTCTTGGAACAGATATACCACTTTAATACCACATCTTATAGCTAAGTCTGGCTGAACTTGCTAAGCTCCTTCCTATCGGTGATACTTATTCCAGAGTTCTTGACATCCCTTCATAACATCTGGCTTATTTGGGGCCTCCTACCCATCAACCAGATGTATGAATATAGCTGAACCCCAAATGGAGATGTGGTGAGTTTCTGTTTTCCCAGAAATTCCACACTCTCCAGCACATATAAAAAAACAAAATTGCTCTGAAACACAGAAAAATTAGAGTCCAAAAATATACGCATTCAATCATAAGCATCAGTGTCTTCAAGCTGTGGAAAGCATTTCTCAAATATGGTAAAATACTCAAGACCTTCAATTGATTGTTCAATATTTTACTAGAATAGTCATTATTTCTTCTCTGTGGATTCTGGCTATTCACATGTATACAATTTTAAGAGAAAACAAGGATATCTTGCTCTCGAAATATATCTATCTCTTGAAAGCTCTTTCCAGACAGTACAGTGTAATTCTTATTGATTTATGGGGGGAAAAAAACAGGCTGGTTAGCAGAGTGTCCTCATTTGCAGTAAAATAACACACACACACACACACACACACATTGTACTGTCAGGTTTACCAAAACACTTGTACTCATTTTGCATTCATCCATTTAATTCTCAGAGAAATTCTCTTTGGTGTCATTTGTTCTCTTTTACCAACGAGGAAACCAAGGCTCTGAGGAGATATGGGTCTTGCCAGGGTAGCGATACTTGTGACTGGCATCCCAAAACTTGAATGTGAGTCTTTGGGATTAGAATCCCATTGTATTTCCATTATGCATTCACTTGAGAACCTATAAACACTTTTTCCTAAAACTAATGACAGTAGAGGTAGCCCTCTACCTGGCACCTGGACAGACCATGACTCCTGGTCTATACTTATTTCAGGTCAATATAGGTTATAAACTTTTTAGTTTTTCACTCAATTGCCTTATGTACAGAATTGGCATGTGGACACAATATGGGAAATATTTTTTAAAACAACTTCTATAAGAATACTTGAATAGAAATGAAATAGACATTATCTAGTTTTATTCTATTATAAAATTAATATTCTCTACAACTTCATGAGACCTGTGAGAGCCTACCAAAGTGACAGTCTCTGGAGGCTGTGACCTCCACCAGATGTGGCCATTGATCTGAGATGGACCCTCCCTGCCACAGCTGCTGAAAGAAGCATTTTACAAATCACAGGACCTCACCTATTCACCTCTTAATAGTTGATTGCAATGACCAGTATGGTCATCCGATCTTAAAAAGAACAATCAATGAACTGAGTTGAGCCAACATGTATCTCTCCTACAAGAAGAAAGGGACCCTGGCAGCAGGGCCAGTCAGTGGTAGACCTCAACTCTTGTAGACTTAAGGTTGTGGTTCTTCTACTGGGCTTCACATGTGAGCAAAGGAAATTGATCACACACAAGGGGAAAAAGTTGAGCTGAGAGACAGGTGGGCTCCTATCAGAGAGAAGAGAGAAAAGACAAACGGGATCATCCTTGGTTTCTGATGGCTCTGCCGTTCCCCCTTCCTCTCACCTGACTTCCATGAGTTTTCTGGGCCACCTTTCAACCATCCCCTCCCTGTAATCCTGAATGGATCCAAAAGTTTTTTTTTTTTTTTCTTGCAACCAAGACATTCTAGATTAGAATAAACTGGCCCTGGTGATATTCATAAACAAATCCACATCTATTTTAATTTATCTCACTCATTTCTCACTTTCTGCTTCTTCCACCCTTCAAAAAGCTTTTCTGCATATTTCCTGGTTAGCTGCAACTGCATGGTTATTTTGCTGTTGTTGTTTATCTCTCTAAAATCAATTCACTTACCTCTCACTCATTATTTCCTTATTTGTTCTTTTTCTACCTACAGGAATATACCTCATACTAAACTTGAAACACATCTACTCACTCATTCAGCAAATTACCCATCAAGAAGGACACTGCTGTCTGTGCTGTTCTATTACACTGAGAAAACCGATGCAATGAGAAAAGAAATTACACATATTCCCAGCCAGCAAATTGAGCAACATACCTGTATCAGGGCTCATGCAGTCAGACTCTCTTCCTGCTCTGTCCAAAACAGCATGTTTCTGGACCAGCCTTTCTCTCTCTCTCTCTCTCTCTCTCTCTCTCTCTCTCTCTCCCTCTTTGCCTTTTTACTGCAATATGTGTGTATATGCATATGTATAATGAGTGTGTGTGTATGCATGCATGCACAAGTGTGTATTTTTCCCCATCTCTCCTAGAAGAATGTAAGCTCCATTAGAGTAAGGGTTTTGTGTATCAGTTCCTGGGACAGTGCCTGGAACTTGGTAAATGCTCAAGAGTTTTGCTGAGTGAAGGAAGGAACTATGTCTAGAGATGCAGTGGTGGATAAGAAAGGTGAGGTCTGTGACTTCATGGGGTCTGGAGGGAGGGC
The DNA here is from genome assembly GCF_011800145.1 of Mirounga leonina. NCBI lineage: Eukaryota > Metazoa > Chordata > Mammalia > Carnivora > Phocidae > Mirounga > Mirounga leonina. Next base: position 3,750,040 of record NW_023270374.1, read on the forward strand.
ACAACAGAGCAGGACAAATTCTTTATTGGAGCATGCAAGAATGACAACCACTAGGGGAGGGGTACAGATAGATCCAGGAAAGTTTCCTAGAAGAAGTGAGAAGTTCTAGTTATGATCTAAAGCCCAAGTTGGTATTCGCCAACATGCCCACTAGCTTTGACTATAAAATGCGCTACCTCGAAACTCAGTGGCTTAAGATAACTGTTATTGTTTCTGTGTCTTCAAATTAGCTGGGGGCAGGGGCAGGCAGTCAGCTGGTCAGCTGAAGTAGGCTAGATTCTGCTGGGCAACACTGCTTTAAGCTGTAAATACAGCTGGCCTTGGCTCCTTGTAGAGGAGCTAAGGGCTCATTCTCGATCCCAAGCTGAAGGGACACCAGCCACCCAAGAGAAATTCTGCTTATGATGATGCAGAGGCATAAGAGTACAGATGGAAACCTGCAAGGCCCCTGAAGGCCTAGGTTCAGATATCACTACCACCCACATACAGTTGGCCAAGTCATCCAGTCAAGACTAAATTCTTGACCACTTTGTTCAGAATGAGGCCATTACAAGCATGTGGATGAGAAGAGGGATGAAGAAGGGGACCAGCAAGGCAATCAGCTATGTCCAGGGTTGGCAGGAAAAGAGTGCTACAGGCCAAGTTCCAATGGGAAAGCAGCAAGTCCAAGGAATACAAAGTCATTTAGAAAGGTTGGTTCACAGAGGGTAGGGACAGAGTAGTGCTAAATGAGACTGGAGGTGAGGACAATGGCTGGATCTCTCAGGCCCTTCGTGAGTCATGGCAAAGAGCTTAGGCCAAATGTCCAAATCAATGGGGAGCCCATAATGGGTAAAAGCAAGAGAAAAAGTTGGTCATATTCTTATTTCAGAAAGATGCTCCTATTTCAGAAAGAGTGGATTGGAGAAGTCAAGACAGAAGGTAGGAAGGAAGGTAGGAGGCCCAATGTTGTGGTGCAGATAAGAGGGAAACAAATCACCCATTGATCCATCATGGACCAAGCCAGCACCAAGAGCAGGTGGACATGTGCTCTTAATTCCAACAGAAAGAAAGAAGAAAGAAGAAAGAAAGAAAAAAGAAAGAAAGAAAGAAAGAAAGAAAGAAAGAAAGAAAGAAAGAAAGAAGAAAGAAAGAAAGAAAGAAAGAAAGAGAGAAAGAAAGAAAAGAAGCCGTTGATAAAAGAGGTCACCAAATGTCCAACCAATGAATTGTTACATTTGTTCCCAATTACAAAAAAAAAAAAAAATAGAAATTAATGGGTGCTATTTGCACATAATTTTCCAAGGCCCAAATGTACAGAACTTTTGCTCTTAAAATTTCCCACAAAACTTTTGTTTTCTTGTCCTCTCTGGAAAATATTATAAGTGGTCTTCCTAGCCCCAGAAAAGTTGTTATACTAAAGTAGTCCCTACAGAATCCTGAGTCACTGACTCCAAATAACCCCACCCCAACACAGGCAAACACTGAGTGAAGAGAGGATCTACACCCAAGCACTGTCCAAAGCCAGAGTAAACAGCACAATCGCCCAGTGACCCAAAGGTCAACATTTCTAGACTTTCTCATCTGAGCAGCTGGAGAAGAATTTTATTAGAAACTGTCACCCACACAGAGCTCACTGGAACCATAGGGAGGAAATGCACTTAGAAAAAAGTATTCAATTGATGTATGTTTCCTTTGGTATCCAGAAATATAAAAAGGAATGCTTTAACGTAGGAATGCATGTCTGACTATGGATGTGCCTCTGGGCTGAAACCCAAAGGAGGAAAGGTGGCATATTCCGACCCTAGCAATATGACAGAGAAGAAAGGAGTTCAAAACAGAACTTGAGGAGCTGGGCTTGGCCCTGGATTTGCTGTGAGACTTTGTAAGAGTCATTTAATTTTTCTGGGCTCCAGCCTTTTGTCGAGATGACCGTATGCAGTGATTTCCAACCTTTCTTATTCCCAAACACACAGATCTTAGTAAAATAACACAGTGCTATTAGAAACTGCCTGAGCTTAGCAGTTATTCCCAAACAAGTGAGGTGTAGAGGGGCAGGTAAGTGAGAATTTAGGGGGCTATGACTGAGGAAAAGTCTACATAAGATTCCGATCCTCCTAACCCTACTCCCTTCCCCAACATACACACACACACACACACACATGCATACACACATGCACATCACACATACAGACACATATACACACATGCATATGCACATACACATTGCACACACATACATACACACTCACATACACACCATAATATACATATACACGCATATAAATACATAGACACACAGACACATCACAC
>NW_023270374.1:3752341-3840565 GCF_011800145.1 Mirounga leonina
ACATACCCATCACACACATGTATACACACAAACACATATGCATGTGCACATCATACATATACAGATATACATATACACACATCCACACATGCACACATGAGAGAAAATGTGTGCAGTCTCCTTTAAATCTCTAACATTATTTTGACATCACATCCTTGAATTTAAATGCTCTCCACTTCAAATCTAGAGCTTTCTTCCAAACTAGTTTAGGCCTTACTCAAATTCAAACCTATGAGGACCATGCCATTCTATATTTTCAAACTGGAAAGATTAAATTAACGTCTTTATCAATCAAATGAACATTTTCATGAGCTGGCCACACAAACATAGCCATAGCTGGGCAGAAACAGTTCTGACAAGCTACCCAGATAGGCATCCTCTGGGTCTCCTCTTCTCTTAAGGAGAAGGGGATGAAAAAAGTGGGGGAAGGGCAAGCAAAGGATTTGAAAAGAAAGGCTCCATGTGGCCCTTCTCTTTTTCCAGTGTCCCATAAAAAGGGAACAGTTCTGAGAACAAATCAAAAATCTTTTGAGACAGTTTTGTCTGGTTTCAAGTGACTCTGTACATTTATTTCCCTTTTGCTATCCCCCAAATGCAAGGGTCCTGCTTAAGCATACCAACCAGGCTCAGTATTTCTTCAGAGTATTAATGGAGAGGCTGGGAGTTCACAGTGGGTCCATTTTTAAAGGGGAAACAGTTTCCCTTCCTTTTATAAAGAAAACATAAGACAGTTGAGGCTGCTAATTTCAGCTACCTTTCTCAATAAGGATATTCATCCAAGCTTGGAAGAGCTGAGTTGTACATTAATTAAGACAGAAATCCCCTCCCATTAACATGCCTTATGTGATTTCTCAGAGGGTGTTGATTGAGAGATTCACGTAGAAAGCCTATGGGGAAATAAATGCAAGCAAATAACTGGCATCTATATGTATCTTACCCCAACATTCAATGGTAGCTTCCCAACCATAGATTCATCCACTTGAGCCAAAAGTAGATAATAATGTGTGAATTACACACATTCTTCTGCGTGCATGCCCTATTTCCTTTTACACTTTAATACACACTGGTTAAGGATGCTTTCAGGTGATGAGAAAGAAGGGGACATTTTTAGCCATGTTCAAGTTAATATTTGCTGCAATGATATGCAATAAATCCATGCAAAATATTCAGGTTTGAAATAAAACTCACCACTTTAATTAGCTTAACATAATATTTTTTCATCTCTAGAACCAAATGCATAAGCTTATATATGATTAATAGATTCTACAAATCAAAGATATAACTGTGTTGGACAACTGCACACCCAGCTACCCAACTAGAGGATTCCAATTTTTCCAAAGAACTTAGTATCGGAAAGTGGCCACAGTAACATGATTCACATTAATAGACATCCAACTCAACTTCAGGTACTTGTCTTTAATTGGTACTTTATAAAAGGTCTTTTAAAATCTCTAAAAGTGCACATTAGTATTGCAGTGCCTTATACAGAGCCTTAGGTGGATTCAGACTTGTTACATCATTTCATTTCTATAGTCCTCACATTCTTTGGGTAAATTGAGAGGAGAAAGCTTAACTAGTAGACAGAAAAAGCACTAAAACCCTGTCTTTCACCAACCTCAGTCTTTTACCAGAAACAAGATTTTTCAGGTTAACTCTACCAACCATGGAAAATCTAGATTTGGGAAACATCACAAACCCACCAATAAGTAACTTCCTGGGTTCTCTCATTGAAAAACAAAAGGCATCTTCTTCAAGTTCTTTCTCAAGCCCTGTCTAGATGCATTATCACCCTGTTGCTATTGAACTCTTACTCAGAGGTTTAAGCAATTTGTTTTGAGGACACTGGAGAAGACTATGTACAAGTATGCACTTTCTCCAGCCTGCTCTAAGTCAACAGCCAATGCATTGTGGCAGAGAGAAAAACCAGGGAGCTGGAGTTCATTGAAGATTTAAGTAGAATTAATTTTGTTTTCATTGTAAGGCATGCAGGCCTTTTTTTCTTTTCCCTGACAGGAGATCTCAAGTTACAAAACAAACAGAGTCTATAGGTTATGGCCACTTGGACAGGAGAAGCAAAGGAGGACTTTCAAGGTAACCAAGACTCCTTGCAATTCCTGCCTAAAGAGCACCACTAGCTTGGAACAGTCACCCTGAGGAATCTTCTCTCTGCTGAATGATTTGTGGTTTTCATGTTGGGACATTTACATCGTACACCCCCTCATCATGTACTGAACTAGTTGAGAGTGGAAGGGTAAATGTGATGTTTACACACCATGAACATAACACTCAAAATAAAAGGAAGATTCGACCTGGAGAAATGGATTGGAAAGGCAACTGTGCAGGTCACATTCTGCAGTGAAGCCTTGCAACAGGAGCTAAACTGTAACATCTTTTAAAGTGTCCTCATGGGATCCATATGTGCAGACTGCTAAAACTGTTAACGTGCCCAATTAGGTTTTAATTTATCTTAGTTTCCTCAGCCCTGCCATTAAAAGTCACACCACAGAGCCATCAAACCTAGCATTACCAGCCTCAGTTTTGTCAGGTGCTGCTCAGCGAGTCGAACTATATGCCAGCTGCAGAAACTGGACCTTCATTCAAGCTAAGAAATGTTTAAATGGGTCAGAAGCATTTACCCTGGACATCTGTTTGACGCATAACCCAAGGATATTTAAACATCTCTTAACAAAACAAATAAAGGTTTCCACATTCCCAAGGACAGAAACCATTTAATCTACTTATACAGCTCTTTCAAGACTGTAATATTTTGGCAGGGCATATATGTCAGTAAAGCAACATGCATGAGATTTATGGAGGCTAATTTATGTTTGAGCCTGTGAAGACATATTCCGGGTAGTCATGCTCGCTACGGGTAGCATTTTCCCTCCTGCATTCTTGTACTGTTTCAGTTTATTGCAGTGGCATGCTTCGTGAGATCATTGATTGCTTAGCATAAGCGTACGGCCTATCCATTTATTACGGAAGGAATCAACACCTCCACTGAGGTCACTTATTTCCCTTTGGATGCTCATACTGTAGGTGATGAAATCATGTATTTATCTACAACTTATTAGATTCAATTGATTGACTAGAGATCAATTTTTGTTTAACCAACTGTTCAGATTACCGGGTAGGAAGTTTCTTGGTGCATCACTGCGGTGTTTCAAAACAGCAGTGAAAATAATTATCTTAATATGGGACCACTGGGTCTTTCTCAAACACATGTTGGAGAAGCACTGAAGACAGTGCTTAGAACTAAAAATACCAAACACATGGAAAAGTCGTTGGGCACTGTGGTTTCTTTATGAATTAGGAATGGTACAGTGAATGTGTGGGATCGCTCAGGCCACCAGTGGGCCCTTCCTGCCATCAGTGAACTTGCGACCTTATTTCCTTGGAGGGCTGTTAAAGTGAAGTCAGAGGGCAGAAGAGTTATTTGCAAGTACCCTTTCACTTGTGTGGTCTGAAGAACTAACAGATTTATCCAAAAGATGGACAGTGGAGCAGAGCTGAAGAAGCAGCTGGTTAATTCAACATTCAGTTCAAAACACAAAACCCAAAGACAAGGGTCGGAGTTGCCATTTGGCTTTGCGGGGGCAGATCCCTTCTGAAAAGCAAGCTTGCTCCCACCATGTAGACTGACAGCCCAAGGAGACCCCAGACATCCTTATAAGGCAAGAGGCCACCATGATAAAGGATGGCGTCCTTTACACTCATGCTGGGGGCCCACAGGAGCCCTGCATTTACTCCTGGGAAGAAGGGAGAGGGCAGAGTGGCACCTGGGGTATTCAATTGCTGCAGCAAACTCTCTGACCATCTGGGGAGTCCAGTACTGATGGATTTGAAAGATCTGTCCATATTTATTTACCAAAAAGAAAAGACAACCAGTTTGAGGCAAAGGCCTGGAGATAATGAGGAAGGGTGTCAAGGAATTGAATGGAAGGTAGAGGATTCAGGGGAAGACAAGGCTGTTGTGAGTAGATCATTGTTCTGCCTCTGCAGATTCATACAATTAGCATTCCAGCTGAATTCTTCACAACTTTCCCCCTTTCCTACCCCAAATGAGTTGATGTGGACATTATATGCTTATGATCTGAGAGATAATATACTCTCATGATGTAAAGAATTGGGACAGTCTTATTGGCCCTTTTACCATGAAAAAGATGGTTCTCAAAATAGGGAATTCTAAAGTGGAATACTAAGCCTGAAACAGTTGGTTTAATTTAATCATCTCTGAGTTGAGAGTCTTTACTGTCTTTGATTTCTGAGTTTGATTTAATCCCTAAGAGCTCAAAAGGGTCATATTTTCCAGTCTTTTTCAATTGGCAAGTAGCAAACTATTAATAAGTTGTGGGGTTGATTGATGGGTCACAACAAACCATTTTTAAAGAAGATAGAATGAATAATAAAATCGAACATATCCGAGAGCATTACCCATCATAAAAGGTATATATTGTTTGTGACACTTTTGTTTCAGTTATGCAGATGTGTACTAGATCTCAAAGTAAAATGGATTTCTTAGTGTGGATCTTAGACAAAATGCATTTGAAAACCACTACTTCAGTTCAAAGGTTTTTGAACCCTGGAAGAGGGTTTAGAAGATATTCTGAGGCTCCTGGAGATACTCACAAAAAGCAAAGGCCTGACTCAAGCTTAATGCATCAGACTGTCTGGAGGTAGAGCCCTGAAGCTTCCTGGGGTATTCTGATGCAGCCAGCTCATAGACCAGGAGATGGGGTGGTAGAGTCCAGCTGACAAACACACCTGAAGCCTAGTGAGGCCTTGTGGGTGCCCCCAAACCACCCAGCAGGTCAGGGGGACAGTGCTGTGGCCCCCTACTACCTCGTCCTTCATCAGCTGCCAGGCAGCAAGAGGACAACATTGTTGGCATTGTTTTGAGTCTCCGTATAAAAGAAACATACCTTGAGTGGGGAGGATTGGCAAGGCAAGAGAGAAACATTTTTTAAAAATGTTCTCTGTACTGGATTTGGTTTGCCAATTAGTTCTCATTCTTGTGAAGAAATAGACAAGATAAAGCTGCAGTCAATGTGTGCTGAGCAGAAACTCAGGAGTCATTGAAGGGCACTAAGAAGTTACCAGGCTGACTGGTTGTCACCTACTGGGACCCACCAAGCAGAAAATAGATTTCTGTGCATACACATGCGACAGGATCTTCAGAACCTCAGTGTGAAACATGTTTAAAGTTAGAGAGCAACACTTTGTATTGCATATGTTAGAGCATAGGAGCAATATTTTCTTTATGCGGGAATCAGGTATTTTCTACTTTGGTGCATGAGTCACTAAGACAGGGCATTGCAGCCCCTGCCTCTAGCATATCGGAGCACACAGACCCTCAGTAAATATTTTTTGAATTAATTAACAAGTGAAAAATGCACTCATCTAAGACATGTAAAAAAATAAACAAACAAAAACATTACCTTGTAGGAGCCAGAGTGCTGAGGAAACCTATAACATGTATCCTTCAATAGAGTCTGGGCTTTTAGGGATAATGCTACTTAATTCCTATCTTCTCTTGAGCACTCTCATTAAAGTTCAAACTTGTTCTCTAAGATGTTTTAATTTTCCAAACTTTATGTAGAAAATATAAATTAATAATTTATGCCAATCTAATCCATCTTTCATCCTACTGGAGATTCTAGGGCATCACCGTCCATACATATAGAAATATAATGTGTGAGCTACATATGTAATTAAAAATTTGTATACACATTCAAAAAGTGTTTTAAAACAGGTAAAATTAATATTAATATGTTATATTTAATTCTATATAAACAAGCTATTATGATTTATATAAGTAGTATGAAAAATGATTAGTGAAATACATATATTTATATTAAGTCTTTGAAATCTTGTGTGTATGTTATAGCTACAACACAACTCAATTCCTATGAGCCACATTTCAAATGCTCAGTAGTAGCATGCAGTTCATCGCTACTATATTGGACAGTGCAGTCTAGGCTTTTAGGTTGGTTGAAGATGGAAGAAAATGGCTCTTAAAACCCTCTGTGGAATAAATAGTTGAGCAAAAATAATGCTAGTCCCATTTTACAGAGAAAATCCTGGGATCATTTATGACACAGCTAGACCCAGTATTCTCGCTGACTTCATTGTCACCTCAAACACTGGTCCACCTGAGTATACTTGTCAATCCGCTCCTTTTTGAGAAGCAGCTGCCATAGGAGTCCTGAATGTAGACACAGACATTAAGCCACCTGAGTGCAAATCCTAGTAATTACTGTGCATCTTTGGCAAGTATGTTTCCTTTCCTCGTCTGTAAAATATGCATAATAATACCAACCTCATATGGTGGTTTAGAGGATTCACTGAGGTTATATTATAAAGCATTTAGAATAGTGATTAGAAGTACTTTGAAAGAAAGAGCTATTATTATCTAGAATTAAAATAAAAGCCATCCATGGTAGTCATTATAGCCATGCACCAAGTATTTCCATCTTTCATCCTTCCAAGCACAATGCCCTGATAAAGTTAGATGTGTTCATTGACTTATTTTGGCCAATGAAATGTGACTGGAAGTTCTAATGCGTCACTCCCAGGTGGGAACTTTAAGAGCAAGTACTTGATTCTCAATGGGCTCTGCCACAGCTACCAGTCACACTCCAGATGGTGACTGCTCCATCAGTCTGCATCCTGGGAGAAAAGCCCCAGCAGATCCGTGATGGACACATAGCTTGAGAAAGACCTAGAATTTATTATTGCAAACCATGAAGTTTGGGAAGTATTTCTTACTCTAGAATCATTTAGCCCATTGTACACCATCTTAACTGCTATTGCTTGAAGGATTCACCAAGTTAACTAATGCCTCCTGTTTTCTCTAAATATACTGACTGATGCCCATAGATACAGAATATTCAATCTTATCAGGCTTTGCTCTAACACTTGATGCCCCGTATACCTACATGCCTTCCTATGCCTTGTAAGTATTGGTGATGTTCATTCCCAAATGGTTTATGCTAATTGTAGTCATTATTAAATTTAAGTATTGTACATACAGCAAAGAATTGAAAGAGATTCTTTGCTCTTTTTTAGAGAAATGCAAACCAGGAATTGCAAAAGATATATTTATGCATATGATTTTTGAAAGAAAGGCAAAGCAGAACTCCAACCAACTACTACACACTCAAAATAAAGCTTTGGTCCTATGTTTAAAAAAAAAAAATACTGGTAAATGAGTACGTGGTTGTATGCTTCAGGTTAAATGAACATGCTGAAGGTAAATTGAATTACTAGGTATTTACCCAAAGGATACAAAAATACAGATTCAAAGGGGTACATACACCCTGATGTTTATAACAGCACTGTCAACAATAGCAAAATTTTGGAGAGAGTCCAAATATCCATCGACTGATGAATGGATAAAGAAGATGTGGTATATGTCTACAATGGAGTATTCAGCTATCAAAAAGAATGAAATCTTGCCATTTGCAATGAAGTGGTTGGAGCTAGAGTGTATTATGCTAAATGAATAAGTCAGTCAGAGAAAGACAAATACCATATGATCTCACTCATATGTGGAATTTTTTTTAGAGATTTTATTTATTTATTTGAGATAGAGAGCAAGAGCAGGGGAGCAGAGAGAGAGGGAGAAGCAGGTTCCCTGCTGAGCAAGGAGCCCAATGTGGGACTTGATCCCAGGACTCTGGGATCATGACCCGAGCCAAAGACAGACGCTTAACTGACTGAGCCACCCAGGTGCCTCACATACGTGGAATTTAAGAAAGAAAACAGATGAACATATGGGAAGGAGGAAAACAAAAAAAAAAAAGAGAGAGAGAGAGAGAGAGAGGGAAACAAACCATAAGAGACTCTTAACGATAGAGAACAAACTGAGGATTGATGGAGGGAGGTGGGTGGGGGAGGGTATTAAGGAGGGCACTTGTTGTGATGAGCATTGGGTATTGTATGTAAGTGATGAATCACTGAATTCTACTCCAGAAACCAGTATTGCACTGTATGTTAACTAAAATTTAAATTAAAAAAAAGAAAGAAAATGCTAAAGGTATGTATGTATTATTTTTATGACCACCCCCCAAAACCAAATATTTCGATTAACCAACTGACTACTTAATTATATGAAATGGGTTTTCTCCTGTAGAGTTACTTAGATCTTTAAGAAATTCAACAACTGTGATCTCTCTCATAGGCATAGTACAATATTTCTCTTCTGTTTTGGATGATCTTTTGCATGATATTGTATGTTTGGAAAAACAATCTGGAAAAAAAAGATGCTGATGCACGATGCTTTAGGTAATAAAGGGACTCCTGGAAAACAGATGATACAGGATGGTCCCATGAAAATTGCATCTGTCTTCACCATCCACCCCAACCCTTACTTTCTGTGAATAAAATTACCTGGAGCTTAACAATTACAGTCATGCAAGCAAGTTCAAAAATAAGTAAGAGGAGATGCAAGCATTTCTCCTCATGGTCCCATAAGCCCCAGACACATGTCCTTCTTCTGACCATACTTACAACACCTAACATGGATCACACGAAGCACCACCAACTACTTTCAGCTGTTCCCCAGTGATGAAATGTTTCAGACATATGGTCACAGAGATTAATATCTGTGCAGACCACTTTGAAACAGCCCAGGAATTGTTTGGGAACATGTGGCATTAGACAAATATAAATTCTAAGTTTTTCCCTCCCTGTGTCTTTCCCTTACACACCTGGACTTTTGGAATGAGTCACACAGTAGTCTCTGAGAGTGAGGACAAAGCACTAGGTATTAGCACATGTTTAAATTCTGAGCCACCAGACAAAAACCCCTGGAGGGCTCTTAATCTTTGCGAATTGCAAACGAAGCAGGATCCATAAGAGAGCCATCCTTTTGGTGGTCTCCTCAAAATGAAAAGCCTCCTGGACAGTGTGGGGGCTTGTGTTCTAGGGCTTGTCGTGGAATTGGAGTAATATAAAAGCTTTTTCCAGTTTCTTCCACCTTTAGAAGGCTATATGGTATGGACTGGTGTCTGGGATCTCTCTTAGCTATTTCACTATCTCTCAAATAATAAATTGTCCCAATTTTCTATGTCATAATCCTAAAGGTGATCCTTGTGAAGAAAGAGGGGAAACCCCTAATATATATAATGTTGAGGATTTTCATGGCTGTTTCTGCAAATAGCTTGGAGAAGTTTCACACAGATTCAGTACTCCAAAAATGTTATTTTGAAACAGTTTCCATTGTGGTTAGAAGATATGTGCTTTGTATTTTGTTGAAGGACAGACCAGAAATGATTGATAAGTCAGACATGGCATTTCCAGTTTAGGCTTGGAAGTTAGATATTTATTACCTTGAGTTACAAATGCTTTCAATCCAGGGAAGGTACATATGGTCTTCAGGCAGTGTGTGAAGACAGACAGGCACACATAGACTCTCTCTCTCTCTTTCTCGCTCTCATTCTGTCTCTCCCTCTCATTCTCTTTCTCTCTTATAAACACACACACACACACACACACACACACACTATACAATTGGCTTGAACTGAAGAGAAAATTATAAATAAATAATAATTTATACAAAAAGGTGCCAACTAGTGCTGAGTTAACAACAACAAAAAAACCTTTAACCACTTCATATAGTTTTTGCAAGACTAGAACTGAACTATTGTGTGTTTTAAGCTGTATAAAGTAGAAAATTTTAGTGAAGTTCCAATGTCCTTAAAACAAATATTAGGATCTTATTTCCAGAGAAAGGAAGACCAAAGAAGGTGTCCTCCTCACCATTTTCCCAACCACAATGACTTACTTAAACAGCTAACCTTCGCTAGAAGGATTGCAATTTATACTAAATTAAGAGTCCTTCACTTTGATATAAAAGTTTGCAATGTGTGCTAAGTTAAGAGTGGCAGAAGAAAAAAGCAATAGATTTAGATCACATGTAGTCTCTGGAGTAAAGAATTGATAGCTTTTTCTACTTGTGTCCTCAGACACTCCTAGTCTTTTTTAAAAGAAGTGAGATGCAAGTGAAGGAGTCCTTTTCCTTTTTGCTGTAATTCTTCCAACAACTGGTGAATTTCTCAGAACATCCTTTTCTATTCACCTTGCAATGGCACAAAGACTCAAGTGGGCAGACAACCAGAAACCTAATCAATGAAGCATGGCTCAAGTTCTTCAATTTCCTTAGAAAAGGATTGTAATGGAAGCTATTCCAGGGCTAAAGATATCCATAAATATTAGTAAACTCAGCTAATTGTCCTGCTTCTCTCATTTGCCAAATCCCTATGCCCAGGGTATAGAAAATGCTGCCTTAATCTCAGGCAACTAACCCAAACTTTTTATTTAGAAAGTAGACTTTAAGGTAACACCTTTTGAGGAAATCATTTGGGTCTCTATAATCTCAAGAAGCAACTTTTGGCTAGAACCAAATTGACATGAGTCAACAAAGAACAGCAAGTGAGATGGTGAGTAGGATTTCTTATTTAAGGCTTTCTGTTTTTTCATTCATAACAGAACACCCAGAAGGACGAGAAAGATTTAGGGTTTAGAACAATGTTGGTCATAGGCCTTTGAAAATAGTTTATTCATAAATGTTTTCCCAACAAGTTTGACCGAGTTTATTCCCTTATGGCTTTTATTTATCCTTTATAATCACATCAGTATTATTGGTTTTATTCAACAAAAGGAAAATATGAATTTTTTTAAAGACTTGATCTTTACTCAGAAATTCATCAGATTGCTTTAGAAAAATAATTCACTTAACTGGAAAACAAATCAGCTGCTATGACAATTAGATTTATCTATTGTGTTTATTATGTGATATTTCACAGCCTGGATCTAACCCCAGAGAACTTGGAATCTCTGAATAAAATAATAAAATATTCTTACTGGTCCCTTTTGTTTAAAATAAAAAAAAAAAAACATTATTTTCCCTTCTTGCAAAAAGTACATGTTTACCATAGAAAACTGAAAAAATATATAGATAAGTCAGAAAAAAAATCATTAACATCACAAATTCTCATTATATTGCTCCAGAATATGTTATAAATATATAAATTTAACCAATATATGTAATCGGAAAGTGTAAGGCTGTTTTGTAACCCATACTACATTTTCCTTCACATTTCATAAACAGTTTCCACTATTCTATAGCACAATTTTAATGACTTTAAAATATCCTGTTGCATGCCTGTAATCCCCTATTATTAGACACATCACTTGTTTGAGGTTTTTTTTCCCTTTTTATAAACAGAACTATGATAAACATCCTATAGCAACATCTTCTTGCAGATTATTTCCACACACTCAATTTCCAAAAAAGAATGTCTGGCACCCAGAACTTTTTCTAGGATTTGGACACTTGTTGTTAAATTGTTTTCCAAAAAGTTACATGAAAAGTGCCCCCCAGCAGAGTGTGAGAAGTGTCATTTTCTTGGGCTTTGTTGACACTAGCTGTTACACACATAGTCTGATCTTTACCAAATCAATAAGAAGAGAGATCCTTTATTGCTGTTTTGCTTGGTCATTTTTATTTTTTTCTTTCTGAATTGCTTCATCATGTTACCCGCATCTTTTCTGTATTCAAAAAGCTTTTGAATACCATCATGAAAATTAGCAATGCAAAGATACACAGAGATAACACAGTTACAGCTTACTTGCTAGACCAACAATATAAATTCAAGGTATTTAATTTAACTGCCATCTTAAGTATGTCAGGAGGGTGTTTCTTATAAAAATAGAGGTGAGAAAACCATGGTACAGCATCAGTGTCCATAACTGCACCTGCAGTGGGGGAGCATTGAGGCATATTGGTATAATGGATACTTCCATTAGTCAATTCTTCCTCATTGATCACTGGGTTCCAAATAGAGCAACCCAGACTGTATTTTCTGGGACTCAGCGAAATAAGAGCTTGTCAGGAGAGAAGAGCAGTGCTGAAAAAAAATTAAAACCTACAACTCAACATTCATAATTTTTAAGTCCATCATCTCAGAAATGCTCTGGGGATGTATCTTGGAATCAGGAAAAAGAGTGACTCCTCTTTCTACAGCCTTTGTGTCTGTGCTGGGGCTGCTATTAAGTAACTGTAATGGGACAAGGACAATATTTAAACATGCAAATATTCCTACAGCCTCCATTTCTTTTGAATTATATGTACTGGAGAAATAAGGTCATACAGAGAGAAGTGGAAGACAGAGAGACACAGAGACAGACAGTCAGAGAGATGTGCATACATTTAAGAAAAATAAGAGAATGGTGGAAAATATCCAAATTTCTTAAAATCAGGGGGAAAAAACAACTTTAGCAACATTAGAACCATACAGTTGGTAATGTGAGCTCTACAAACAAAAGATTATTCTTTATTGCAATATACGAGCATTACATGAATCTTAAAAGTAATTTTTATTCAGGTGATTCAACACACTAGCAATAACTAGTTACCTGTACATTAAGATAATGAACACAATCAAGTGGTAATTATATGTCTGCTACTTGTACATCATTACAAGAAAATCTTCACAATAACCCTATGAGAAAAGCATCCTTATTATTTTTCTCACGTATAGACTTAAAAACAAACAAACAAACAAAATGAAGGTTAGAAAGGGAAATTCAGTAGATCCGGACCTTGGGACTACATCTTGCTGTTCCACATTCCTCTGTTCTCAAGTCAGAGGCGTCAACAGAGAGAAAACACAATATCAAGAAGCCCTTGTGCCTTTATAAGCAGATCTTCAAAATGAAAAACAGCTGAGCAATAAAGAGCTGGATATCTGAAAAATAATCCCATTTGCAAATAACAAAGTATGTGTACCTATGTAAGAAGCATTCTTCCTCTTCATCTCTTGAGTTTGACTCTAAAATATCACCTAAAAGATGTACAAATCCTGCAAATGCTGTACCTCTAAATCTCTGAAGACAGCAAGAGAGGAAAAATATTAGAAGGTGATCAGGATTATCCATCTTGCTTCCTCTCTGCTAAATCAGTCATTGGGCTATTATGAGTGGTTGGAAAAAACCTTGTAATCCTCAGGTGTGTCATTAAACTCGTAAATTGCAAGATTTCTAGGACATTTTATATTACAGTTGACACCACTCCATGGTATGTTCAAGGATGTTTTCCAAGAGAAGCCACTCTGTGAAAACATTAAAAGGGCCTTTTCACATTCTTTATACTATAGAAAAAGAAACAGATTCAGCTTCTTTGTTATGCAGGTGATTCCTATCTAAGCTTCAGTCAAATATTGCCTTCCAGAAAACCACAATTATCTCTTCATGGAACCAGAGGCCAGTACCTTACTCCTATTCCAGGCTGTCCACTCTTTTTACCTTACAGGCCAGGAAAGTCAGACTTCCGTTTTCAATTATATTAAGCTGAATAGAAAAAGGAAGGGAAAAAGTATGGTTTGAGTTTGCAAAGTTTATTTATTTATCAAACTAAGAATAATAGAGTTTTTTAAAATTTGGCAGTGAGATTTGAAAGGTATTTTTTAAACGAGGCAAATAAATGATACCTATTAGTCCTGGTACACAATACCTAAAGATAAACCTTTAACATATTTTGAAATTAAAACAAGGGTTATCATTTTTCAGTGTACAAATCAAAATTCTCTGAATTATTAGACTTTCAGATACCTCTTCCTTCTGGGGATTCTCAGCATATTTAGATAATGACATATCCACAGGTCATGTTAAATGCTGCTGCATATTTTTTTCTAAGCAATAGGGATTTTCTCTCTCCAACTAAACTATATGTACTCCTAAAATTAAGGATTA
Organism: Mirounga leonina; assembly: GCF_011800145.1. Classification (NCBI taxonomy): domain Eukaryota; kingdom Metazoa; phylum Chordata; class Mammalia; order Carnivora; family Phocidae; genus Mirounga; species Mirounga leonina. The sequence continues at coordinate 3,766,097 of NW_023270374.1, forward strand.
TGTTTCCTATATGATAATATACCCACAGTACCTACCTCCCTTAACAGCACATAGAGCCTTCCCTCTACTTGTGGACTATTAAATGAGGCATGGCAGAGAAGTTGCATGTACAGGCATACCGTGTTTAATTGTGCTTCACTTTATTGCACTACACAGATATTGCTTTAAAAAAAAAAAAAAAGAATGTCCGCAGCAACCCTGAGTCAAGCAAATCTACCAGCACCATTTTTCCAACAGCATCTGCTCACTTTGTATCTTTGTGTCACATTTTGGTAATTCTCACAATACTTAAAACTTTCTCACTATTACTATTATATTTGTTATGGTGATCTGTGATCAGTGATTATGACTTGCTGAAAGCTCAGATGAGAGCATTTTTTAGCAATAAAGCATTTTTTTAATTAAGGGATGTATATTTTTTGACATAATGCTATTGCACACTTAATACACTATAGTATAGAGTAAACATAATTTTTATATGCACTAGGAAACCAAAAAATTAATTTGACTAACTTTATTGTGATTTTCACTTTATTGCAATGGCCGGGAACCAAACCTGCAACATCTGCAAGGTATACCTATATCAAATCTGCAACTGTTAAGCCATAAAAGCATCTTCCATCTTCCTGGAAAAAGTAATCATTACTATATATGTGACCCTTACTAGATTTTAGATAGAAATCTACTAATTAAAAGCTTCCTAAAGCAAAAGTCAGTAAATTTTCTCTGTAAAGAGTCAAATAGTGGGGGCAGAGCAAGATGGCGAAGGAGTAGGAGACCTAAATTTTGTCTGGTCTCAGGAATTCAGCTGGATAGGGATCAAACCATTCTGAACACCTACATACTCAACAGGAGATGGAAGAAAAGAATAGCAGCAATTCTCTGAACAGAAAAGCGACCACTTTCTAGAAGGAAGGACGTGCAGAGAAGTGAATCAGAGGCAATATTCGGGAGGATAGACAGTGGGGGAGGTGGCCTCCATCAGCCGCTACTGGCAAGTGATAGAGCTGTGGAGCACAAAATTGGAACTTTTAGAAGTCGGCTATGCTGAGGGACGTCGCTCCAGGGCTAAGCAGGGGGTGTACCCTCGTGGGACAGTGTGGTCTCAGGACCCTCGGGGTCACAGAAAGACCGGGGGTGCCTGAGTGCAGCTGAGCTCCCAGATATTGGAGCAAGGAAGCCAGCTGCAAAGATGGAGCCGAGGAATGGGCTCTGAGCTTGGGGTAGCCATAAACCGTTATCCATGGCACAGTCAGGCCACTGTTCCTCTAGCAGGGACCCAACAAGTGGCAGATCAGGGGAGACTCCCCTTCCTCCTCTGGGAGGACAGGCGCGGGAGTGCACTGCAGGGATCTGCTGGGTTTGGAGACTCCACACAGGGTCGTGCACCAGAGAGAGAAATGCTCGGTCACAGGCTGGGTGAGCACGGTCAACATAGTATTAGAAGTCCTAGCCACAGCAATCAGACAACAAGAAGAAATCAAAGGCATCCAAATCAGCAAAGAAGAAGTCAAACTCTCACTCTTTGCAGAGGATATGATACTTTATGTGGAAAACCCAAAACACTCCACCCCTAAACTGCTAGAACTCATACAGGAATTCAGTCAAGTGGCAGGAGAGAAAATCAATGCACAGAAATCAGTGGCATTCCTATACACCAACAACAAGACAGAAGAAAGAGAAATTAAAGGGTCGATCCCATTTACAATTGCACCCAAAACCATAAGATACCTAGGAATGAATCTAACCAAAGAGGCAAACTATCTGTACTCCTAAAACTATAAAATACTCATGAAAGAAATTGAGGAAGACACAAAGAAATGGAAAAACGTTCCATGCTCATGGATTGGAAGAACAAATATTGTGAAGATGTCAATGCTACTTAGAGCAATCTACACATTTAATGCAATCCCTATCAAAATACCATCCACTTTTTTCAAAGAAATGGAGCAAATAATCTTAAAATTTGTATGGAATTAGAAAAGACATCAAATAGCCAGAGGAATGTTGAAAAAGAAAAGCAAAGCTGACAGCATCACAATTCCGGACTTCCAGCTCTATTACAAAGCTGTCATCATCAAGACAGTATGGTACTGGCACAAAAACAGACACATAGATCAATGGAACAGAATAGAGAACTCAGAAATGGACCCTCAACTCTATGGTCAACTCATCTTCAACAAGCAGGAAAGAATGTCCAATGGAATAAAGACAGTCTCTTCAAGAAATGGTGTTGGGAAAATTGGACAGCCACATGCAGAAGAATGAAACTGGACCATTTCCTTACACCACACACAAAAATAGACTCCAAATGGTTGAAAGACCTCAATGTGAGACAGGAATCCATCCAAATCCTAAAGAGAACACAGGCAGCAACCTCTTTGACCTCAGCCTCAGCAACTTCTTCCTAGAAACATCGCCAAAGGCAAGGGAAGCAAGGGCAAAAACAAACTATTGGGACTTCATCAAGATAAAAAGCTTTTGTACAGCAAAAGAAACAGTCAACAAAACCAAAAGACAACCGACAGAATGGGAGAAGACATTTGCAAATGACATATCAGATAAAGGGCTTGTATCCAAAATCTATAAAGAACTTCTTAAATTCAACACCCAAAGAACAAAGAATCCAATCAAGAAATGGGCAGAAGACATGAACAGACATTTTTCCAAAGAAGACATCCAAATGGCCAACAGACACATGAAAAGTGCTCAACATCGCTCAGCATCAGAGAAATCCAAATCAAAACCTCAGTGAGATACCACCTCACACCAGTCAGAATGGCTAAAATTAACAAGTCAGGAAATGGCAGGTGTTGGTGGGGATGCAGAGAAAGGGGAACCCTCCTACACTGTTGGTGTGAATGCAAGCTGGTGCAGCCACTCTGGAAAACAGTATGGAGGTTCCTCAGAAAGTTGAAAATAGAGCTACCCTATGATCCAGCAATTGCACTACCGAGTATTTACCCCAAATATACAAATGTAGGGATCGAAAGGGGTACATGCACCCCAATGTTTATAGCATCAATGTCCACAATAGCCAAACTGTGGAAAGAGCCAAGATGTCCATCGACAACTGAATGGATAAAGATGATGTGGTCTATATATACCATGGAATATTATGCAGCCATTGAAAGGAATGAGATCTTGCCATTTGCAACGACGTGGTTGCAACTGGAGGGTGTTATGCTGAGAGAAATAAGTCAAACAGAGAAAGACATATATCATATGACCTCACTGATATGAGGATTTCTTAATCTCAAGAAACAAACTGAGGGTTGCTGGAGTGGGGAGTAGGGTGGGAGGGATGGGGTGGCTGGGTGATAGACTTTGGGGAGGGTATGTGCTATGGTGAGTGCTATGAATTGTGCAAGACTGTTGAATCACAGATCTGTACCTCTGAAACAAATAATGCAATATATGTTAAAAAAAAAAAAAAAGAAGAAGAAGAAGATAGTAGGAGGGAAGAATGAAGGGGGGGAATCGGAGGGGGAGACAAACCATGAGAGGCGATGGACTCTGAAAAACAAACTGAGGGTTCTAGAGGGGAGGGGGGTGGGAGGATGGGTTAGCCTGGTGATGGGTATTAAAGAGGGCACGTTCTTCATGGAGCAGTGAGTGTTATATGCAAACAATGAATCATGGAATACTACATCAAAAACTAATGATGTAATGTATGGTGATTAACATAACAATTAAAAAAAGTCAAAGCAAAAAAAAGAATCAAATAGTAACTATTTTAGTCTTTGGAAGCCACACGGTCTGGTGGCAACTACTCAACTCTCCTGTTGCAGTGTGAAATAAGACTCTATGAAAAGAATAACATAGAATGTCACATATTGACAAGAAATGAAATTTACAAGATGATACCATCATTAGTTATGATATACTTATCAGTAAAATATATAAAAAACAATGTTGACATAAATTACAAATTTTACTATTCCACAATTCATTAAAGAAAAATTTTAAATACCTCTTTCATACATCAACAATTTAAAAGCTCCCAGAATTGTGTGAAGCTAAAACCTATATAAACTAAAGATTATATTAAGATGTACACAGAACCTTGAATGTGGCAATGAAAGAACATACACTATTTTCAAACACACAAGAAATTGTCACAAATTTGAGCTTCTGTTAGCGCATAATAAAATTTCAATGAATTCCCCAAAACAGGAGTTCCAAGTTTCACATCCACTGAATGCTGTCCCATCAAGTGAAAAATCAACAACATAAAAACTTTTTAAAAATCAAACTTGAGAGCAACTCAATTGAAATTATCCAGCCTGAGTAAGAGAAAGAAAAGGAATGAAGAAAAATTAACAGAGCCTCGGAAATCTATGGGACATCCAACATAATAACATACACATAAAAGAAATCTCAGAAGAAAAGGGAAGAGAGAAAGGTTAGAAAGATTATCTGAAGAAGGGCATCTGACTGGCTCAGTCGGTAGAGCATGTGACCTTGATCATTAGGGGTAGGGATTACTTAAAAATAAAAATCTTTTATAAAAAACTAAATAAATAAGTAAATAAAAATAAAAAAGATTATCTGAAGAAATAGTGGCAAAATCTTCCCAAATTTGATGAAAACATTAATCTATACATCTGAAATACTTAATGAACTTCAAGGAGGATAAAGTGATCCAACCTAGACAAACCATGTTAGACTGTAGAAAGCTGACCACAAAGAAAGAATCTTGAAAGCAGTAGAAGAGAAGGACTCTCCCCATGTACAAGGGTCTTCAAAAGATTAACAACCAATTTGTCATCAGAAATTATGACCAGACCAGAAGAAAATCAGATGATACATTCTAAATGCTGAAAGAAAAATACCATCAACTAAGAATTTTATGTCTGGCAAAACTGTACTTCAAAAATGAAAGAGAATCAAAGCATTCCTAGAATTTAAAAAAAGCCTGAGAGACTTTATCTCTAGTAGGCCTGACCTGGAAGTCCTTCAAATTGAAATGAAAGATTACTAGACAGTAATTCAAATCTTCAAGAAAAAATAAAGAACAGCAATAAATTTAATTTTGGAAGTAAATATTAAAAATAATGTAAATGTATTTTTGTTTGTAATTCATTTTTTTCATCTGATTTAAAATACAATCACATAAGAAATAATTATAAATCTGATTATGGGCACAAATGAATAAAGATGGATTGTGATACTAACAGTATAAAGGAGGGGGGAATGGATCTATAGAGGAACAAAGTTTTTGCATAGCATAAAATTAAGTTGGTATTAATACAAAATAAATTTTTATAAATTAATATATTCATTGTAATCACCAGGGCAACCACAATGAAAATAATTTTTAAAATAGTTAAAGAATTACAATGGTACAGTAGAAAATATCTAATACATAAGAAAATTCAGGAGTGAAAGAGAAAGAGTGGAACAAAAAAAATATAGAAAACAAATAACAAAATAGAAAAAGTAAATCCTTCCTTATCCATAATTATATTAAGTGTAGATAGACTAAGCTCTCTAACAAAAGAAATTGGCAGAATGGACTTTTTTAAATGATTCAACTACACACTGTCTATAAGAGATACACTTTAGATTCAAAGGCACAAATAAATTGAAAGTAAAAGAATGAAAAAAATATTCCATGCAAACAGTAACCAAAAGAAGCTAAAGTGACTATACCAATATCAGACAAAATGGAATTTAAAACAAGAAAAGATTACTAGAGACAAAGAATGAAATTTTATAATGATAAAAGGATTATTTCAAGAAGATATAACAATTATGACATATGTATACCTAACAGCAGAGCCCCAAAACAAATCAAGCAAAAACGGACAGAATCAAAGAGAGAAATAGACAATTCAGTAAGAATATTTGGTGATCCCAAAATTGCACAACCAATAATGGATAGAACAACTAGACAAGATAAGTGAGAAATAATAGGTTTGAATAATCCTATAAACCAACTAGACCTAACAGACATCTATAGAACATTCCACCCAAACACCAGAATACACATTCTTCTCAAGTGCTCATGGACTGTTCTCCAGGATATACCACAAAAGAAGTTTCAATAAGTTTAAAATGACTAAAATCATACAAAGTATATTCATCAGCTGCAATGGAATTAAATTACAAAGCAGTAAGAGATGGAAATTTGGAAAATTCACAAATATATGGAAATTAGAATTACTCCTAAGCGAATAATGGGTTGAAAAATAAATCAGAATATAGTTTGATAGGAACAAAACCAAAAACATAATATACTACAACTTATAGGATGCAGTGAAAACAGTGCTGAGAGAAATGTATAGTTATAAACACATTAAAAAAGAAAAAAAATTCAAATTAATAACCCAGGATACCTCCATAAAGAACTAGAAAAAGAAGAGCAAACTAAACCTAAAATGAACAGAAAGAAGGAAAAAATAAAGATTAGAACATAAGTAAATAAAATATAGAAAAATAGCAGAGAAAAATCAACAATACCAAAAGTTGATTCTTTGAAAAGATGAAAAAAATTGACAAACTCCAGGTAGACTGGCCAAGGAAAAAAAGTGCAAGATACAAGATCAATATGTAAAATCTCTTATATTCTTAAATGCTAGAAATTAGCAATCCAGGGGTGCCTGGGTGGCTCAGTCATTAAGCGTCTGCCTTCGGCTCAGGTCATGATCCCAGGGTCCTGGGATCAAACCCCACATTGGGCTCTTTGCTCTGCTTCTCCTTATCCCACTCCCTCTGCTTGTGTTTCCTCTCCCGCTGTGTCTCTCTGTCCAATAAATAAATAAAATCTTAAAAAAAAAGAAATTAGCAATCCAAAAATGTAACAAACAAAACAATACCATTTACAGGAAGCAAGAAACAAGATGGCAGAGGAGTAGGGGATCTAAATTTCCTCGCGTCCCAGGAATTCAGCTGTATAGTTATCAAACCACTCAGAACACCTACAAACTCAATAGGAGATTGAAGAAAAGAATAGCAGCAACTCTGAACAGAAAAGCAACCACTTTCTGGAAGGTAGGACCTGCGGAGAAGTGAATCCCAGGCCCTATTCAGGAAGATAAATGGCAGGGGAGGGGGGCCTCCATCAGCCAGCTCCCAGCAAGTGATAGAGTAGCGGAGCACAAAATCGAAATTTTTAGAAGTCTGCTCTGCTGAGGGACATCGCTCCAGTGGTTAAGCAGGGGGATGGAACCCTCGCTGGGACAGTGTGGTCTCAGGACCCTCGGGGTCACAGAAAGACTGGGGATGCCTGAGTGCGGCAGAGCTCTCAGGTATTGGATCAGGGAAGCTGGCTGATAAGACGGAGCTGAGGAGTGGGCTCTCAGCTCGGGGTTGCCATAAACCCTGATCCACGGCGCAGTCAGGCCACTGATCTTCCAGCAGAGACTCAGCAAGCGGTAGATCCGGGGAGACTCCCCTTCCTCCCCCCAGGAGGAGCAGCGAGGGAGCTTACCACAGGAATCGGCTGGGTTTGGAGACTCCACACAGGGTCAGGTGCCAGAAATAGAAAAGCTTGGTCCCAGGCCGGGTGAGCATGAAGTGCGGCTGGAGACTGGGGAGACAGGAGTGATTGACTGCTTTTCTCTTGGGGCTCACTGAGGAGTGGGGCCCTGAGTTCTCGGCTCCTCCAGGACGGAGATTAGGAGGCCACCATTTTCACTCTCATCCTCCAAAGCTGTGCGAAAGCTTGCAGGGAACAAAAGCTCCCGAGAGCAAACCCGAGCAGATTACTTAGCCCGGCCCTGGAAAGGACAGGGCAATTCCGCCTCAGGCAAAGACATTTGAGAATCACTGCAACAGGCCCTTCCCCAGAACATCAGCAAGAATATCCAGCCAAGACTAAGTTTACCGATCAATGAGAACAGCAAAACTCCAGCACTAGGGGAAAACAGCACATAGAATTCATGGCTTTTTTTTTCCCCATGGTCAGACAAATTAGATTTTAAACCAAAGACTATAATAAGAGATGAGGAAGGACACTATATCCTACTGAAAGGGTCTATCCAACAAGAAGATCTAACTATTGTAAATATCTATGCCCCTTACATGGGAGCAGCCAATTATATAAGGCAATTAATAACAAAAGCAAAGAAACACATCGACAACAATACAATAATAGTGGGGGACTTTAACATCCCCCTCACTGAAATGGCCAGATCGTCTAAGCAAAAGATCAACAAGGAAATAAAGACTTTAAATGACACACTGGACCAAATGGACTTCACAGACATATTCAGAACATTCCATCCCAAAGCAACAGAATACACATTCTTCTCTAGGGCCCATGGAACATTCTCCAGAATAGATCACATCCTAGGTCATAAATCAGGTCTCAACCAGTACCAAAAGATTGGGATCATTCCCTGCATATTTTCAGACCACTGCTTTGAAACTAGAACTCAATCACAAAAAGAAAGTCAGAAAGAACTCAAATACATGGAGGCTAAAGAGCATCCTACTAAAGAATGAATGGGTCAACCAGGAAATTAAAGAAGAATTAAAAACATTCATGGAAACAAATGAAAATGAAAACACAGCTGTTCAAAATCTTTGGGATGCAGCAAAGGCAGTCCTAAGAGGAAAGTATCTAGCAATAAAAGCCTTTTTCAAGAAATAAGAAAGGTCTCAAATACACAACTAACCCTACATCTAAAGGAGCTGGAGAGAGAACAGCAAATAAAGCCTAAACCCAGCAGGAGAAGAGAAATAATAAAGATCAGAGCAGAAATCAATGAAATAGAAACCAAAAGAACAGTAGAACAGATCAACAAACTAGGAGCTGGTTCTTTGAAAGAATTAACAAGATTGATAAACCCCTGGCCCGACTTATCAAAAGGAAAAGAGAAATGACCCAAATCAACAAAATCATGAATGAAAGAGGAGAGATCACAACCAACACCAAAGAAATACAAACAATTATAAGAACATATTATGAGCAACTCTATGCCAGCAAATTAGATAACCTGGAAGAAATGCATTCATTCCTAGAGATGTATCAACTACCAAAACTGAAGCAGGAAGAAATAGAAAACCTGAACAGACCTATAACCACTAAGGAAATTGAAGCACTAATCAAAAATCTCCAAACAAACAAAAGCCCAGGGCCTGATGGCTTCCCAGGGGAATTCTACCAAACATTTCCAGAAGAATTAATACCTATTCTTCTGGAAGTGTTCCAAAAAACAGAAATGGAAGGAAAACTTCCAAACTCGTTTTTTGAGGCCCCATTACCTTGATCCCCAAACCAAAGACCCTGTCCAAAAGGAGAATTACAGTCCAATATCCTTGATAAACACGGATGCCAAAATTCTCACCAAAATACTAGCCATTAGGATCCAACAGTACATTAAAAGGATTATTCACCACGACGAAGTGGGATTTATCCCAAGGTTGGTTCAACATCCACAAGTCAATCAATGTGATACAATACATTAATAAAAGAAAGAACAAGAACCATATGATCCTCTCAATAGATGCAGAAAAAGCATTTGACAAAGCCAGTTAGTCTTGCATCAACACTAATTTGTAAATTAAAGTTCAAATTTTAGGTAGGAACAATAAAAATATGTGAAAGAAAATGTTAACACACACTCATGCTCTCATATTTCATTAGACAGTAAAGTAGCAAATGGGGAAGCTAATCTGAAATCTCCAAAATAAAATGTACTTGCATATTCACATCTCTTCCATTTGGGACTACTCTCCGCCATGTCAATAACAGATTATCATGCTCCAAAATGTTCGTTTGAAGCTTGGAAATCAAAATAGCTTCAGGAACAAAAGGAATCTCATTCTTCCATCTGGTGACTTTCCTTAAATATGGAGACAAGGGGCTTGAAAATAATTATTTCTCAAGAAAATAAAGGTTCTAAAACTTCGCCTTTCCCCAGAAATCTTGACTTTGACATCTACAAATTTAATAACAATAAGAATTGCCATCTTCATTTTACAGAGGAATGAATGAGGTCAGAAATCAAATAGGGAGGTGTAATTACTGTCTGATCCCCTTGCCATAATGGACAAGTCAGAAGGGAAGGGAGCACATTTTACCAGCCCAGTCTCTGTGTGGGGAGCTCCTTGGTCTGCAACCTCTGTGGGCTATCACGTTAAAGTCGTTCCTGCCCTCTTACCTCCGATCCCATCCCCTGTCCCTAAGTCTCACCCTTGCAACAATATACCACACAGGCTCCAGCGTCAGGGCCTTGGCACTGCTTCCCCCACTCCTGGGAACTCTCTTCTCCATATATCTTTTGGGCCAACTCACTCACCATCTTCCATTTTTTGTTCAAATGTTACTTTACTAGTGGGTGTCTCCTGACCACACTATTTAAAATTCCAACCAGGGCACCTGGGTGGCTCAGTCATTAAGCGTCTGCCTTCAGCTCAGGTCATGATCCCAGGGTCCTGGGATCGAGTCCCGTATCGGGCTCCCTGCTCAGTGGGGAGTCTGCCTCTCCCTTTGCCCCTCCCCACACTTGTGCTCTCTCTCTCTCACTGAAAACAAATAAATAAATCTTTAAAAAAAATAAATAAATAAAATATCAACCAGCTCCAACCCTGCGCTCGCAGCCTCACTGCCCTGCTCAATTCTTTCATATAGCATATATTCCTTCTTATATATTATATAGTGATGTTTAATAGTGTGTATTTTGTTGTTGTTTTTTTGTTGTTTTGGGTTTTTTTTTTTGTCTTAGTTAGGTTTTCCCTGAAAGCAGAGCAAATATTTGGGCATAGGTCATTTATCTAGAAAGTGATTCTAGGAGTCAGGAATGAGGAAGGAAAGAGAATGAGACATGCAAGAAGGGAACATAGTTATGTGGGCCTGACCAAGTACTGCCAAAGACCACAGGAGTTGGAGGGATGTCCCCGAAGCAAGAGAGGCTGTGATATTCACTTCCAGGCTCCCCTACCCCAACCCTGGTTGTTCAGGCCGCTGCAGTCACTAACATCCTTTTTCTTTTTTTCTTTTTTTTTTAGATTTTATTTATTTATTTGAGAGAGAGAGAGTGTGCAAGCCAGGGAGAGGAGCAGAGGGAGAGGGATAAGCTGACTCCATGCTGAGCACAGAGCCCAATGCAGGGCTCGATCCCACAACACTTAGATCAGGACCTGAGCCTAAATCAAGAGTCAGATGCTTAACCAACTGAGCTACCCCGGCGCCCCCATCCTTTTTCTTCTGATAAACCACCCACAGATAGAGCAGTCCCTGAGGGAGAAAGTGGGGAAACATCCTGCAAGCACTTTCTACAAGCCCTTGTCATGGACACTTCCCAGAAGAGGAGGCTGTGCTTGCTTGGACTGTCCTCCCCAGCTGCAGCTGCAGCTGCAGCGGCAATCACGAACGGGCCAAGGGGAGTCATGGGGGGACCCGAGGCATTTACTAAACTGCTTGTGATCTTAAGTCCTCCATTTGAAGGTAAGATTGTCCAGGACAGACATTTCATAGCCAAGCACCTAGTCTTGTGTCTGTGTCTTGTGTCTGGAACATAGTATCTGCTAAATATCTGCTAAATAAATATTTCTGAATGCCAAATGGACTCCAGGATTACCATAATACATGCAACAAAAGTGTTAATATTGGTATCAAAATGTTGAAAGTAAGCCAAGGTACCAGAGCCAAGTGCCCTTGAACAATATCAATCCAGAGCCTAAAAGAGTCCAGTTCCATGGAGCCAATGGTTTGGAGACTGAAAACCTCTGGAGCTGAAGCTGGTCTGACTCCTGCCTTCATAAAGGCTGTGGGGCAGGAGGGAGGGGGCTCTGTTAGCCACAGACTGGGGAAAAAGATGATGCTGTTGGTGGTTATTAGCTCATCTACAGATCAGTTACCTTTTAAACCATATTGACTTTAGCCTTTAACTAAGCATTTTTAAAACCGCCTTTGAACCTTTTTTTTCCTCAGACAATAAAACTTCCATAAGACGCAGTAAGTTACAAGAAAAAAATGTCACACATTGAACCACCCTTGTCTTTGATCACTGCTATTTTAATCTTCCACTCAATGATATTAACATATGCGTTTATTATTTTGCTATTTTGGTTGTCTCCCAGTATCACTTTAAATCTTACTTTCACTCAAACACAAGAATGTTCTTTTCAGTTTTTCCAGTGTTAGCAAAGAAAAGAAAGAAAGAAAAAACCCTTAAGCCTCCATACAGGCAATACATTAAAAGAGGGATTTGATTCATTTTCGAAGGAGAGGTTTTTGTAGTAGGGAAATGTGACCATCTCAGTTGGCAAATGTTTTCACTGAATTATAGACATCTTCAAAGACAGAGAAATTCCCCCAAACTATTTAAAATCTTCATAACGGACCTCCCACAAATGATAACTTCTTTAAAGTAGAAATTCCCCTAAAGATGTACAAATCTTCAAAAAAGAATACCCCTCAAATGATTAGAACCTTACCAAACTCCATCTGGATTTGAGTTCCAATAATAAGGGTCAGAACCTTGTCCATACCTAGTAAAAAAAAAAAAAAAATACTGTAAGAAAGCACATTTTTTAGTATTTCCAGATGTAGACGGAACATTTTTCGTTTTGAAATACAATGAGAAAACTTTTTCATGCTATTTTGGCCAAGCAGACAGAGAAAGTTATTTGAAAGTGGCCAGGCCAAAGACACTTTAAAGCAGGTGAGTTTGAATTCAGGATTAGAAACCAATGGTGTGTCCTCTACCCTCTGCTCACATCATTTTTTTAAGCTTATTTTCATTGGTCAGAATATTAGTATCACATAAATGTTGTTTTTGAATTGGGTTTAGCTACAGCACAAAGAGTAAAAAGTCGCTGTGAGACAAGAAGAATCAAAAAGCAACAGTTGAACATGAACAAAAGCAAAAAAAAAAAAAAGGTATTAAAAGCACTTATCTGTACCTAAGGCACACAGACCCACACCTCCATTGTCTTTTGGTAAATTGGTCACCCATGTTTGTTCAGTGATTCACACATGTTGCAAAGACATTAAAGAAAACCAGCAGCTCCATCTTGCCGCCTCTCGACACATAGGATTTTATGTCTGCATGGAACTCTTGATCATCTGTGAGAAAGTGTATAGAGGTCACATTTGCCTGCTGAATTCCCACTCCTTCTGACAGATGCTGCCCCTGCCCCGCCCCCCACTATAAAGGCACCTCAAAGCCTTATCCTATGCAACCCACTTACACTTGGCATCTTTTTCCTCCACAACACTCCTCAAACAAACACAATTGGAAGTAAGCAGGAGAAAAATGTTCTGTGTACAAACATTTGTACTTGCGTGCCCATGAAAATAATTGTTTAGCATCTACATCACTATCATGTTTTGGTGCTGTTTCAGTGTGTTTTGTTGGAGTTTGGAGTTTTAGGGTTTTGTTTTTGTTTTCTCATTGCTATTCATTTCTGTTTTTGTTAGGGCCATAGTCCTACATCTCCTTTCCTCAAGATTGTCACTTTTCAAGCCACTCTAAAAGCATTGGCTGTGCCGAGAACTCGGCACTGCAAAATTGGTGGCCAGGTATTGATTGCAAGGACTTAAAACCCACCGCTCAATCCATGTCCTTAATCTGACGCTCATATTAAGATGTCCCAAGGCAGGACTCTTACTGATGCAAATTAATAAAATAGGAGCAAAATTTCTCAGTCCTCCTCCCTGGACAAAACCATTTAGATGAACTAGAGGTCAAATTTCATAGGGACAATTTCTCTGGCTCTTCCCTTTTTCCTTCAGGACTCTAATTCACTCAGGGACCATTTGCTGAACACACAAACCTGCCTTAGGCACTCCTAGAGGGGAACAAAATCAAATTCTAAAACGTCAGTGTATCTTCAGACCAGAGGATTGGGTGCACAATGGAGGTGGCACACCTTCAATATACCCAAAACTATTTCCCCAATTCTTCACCATAAACATAAACCTTCACTCCCAGGGTGCCTCAGTTGGTTAGGTGTCTGACTCTCAATTTCAGTTCAGGTCATGATGTCAGGGTCGTGAGATAGAGCACTGCATCAAGCTCTGTTGCTTGAGATTCTCTCTTTCCCTCTCCCTCTGCCCCTCCCTCCACTCATGTGTTCTCTCTCTCTCTCTCTAACAAATAAATAAATCTTAAAAAAAAAAAAAAAACCTTCACTCCTAAAATGGGAATAATAATAGCAGCAACTTCATGTGGTTGTTTGGGATCAAATTAACTAATAACAGTATAGTATTCAGGATTATTCAGAGTACATAGTAAATGATTAAAAATGTTAGTTATTTTTACACAACTGTATCCCTCATCCTAGTATTCTGCACTTTGCACTTCCCTGGCTCTTCCATCCATTGATAGAACTTTAATTGGTCCCTGTTTTATGGAGTTTTCCCATCACCCCAAAAAGGGGACACTGTTCTCTTTTCCATGGTACTTAAGAATAAGTTTGAATTATGTTATGTTTCATTCACCTTAGACTTGACATCCTTCCATTTTCAAGATTATTGATGTGGTGCCTTGAGCAAAGTTGAGTCCACGAGTACTTGGACACTGAGCCAATGAAGATGGTTCCTCCCAGCTCAGAAGAGCCAAGTGCTAAGTATTCAGGAGTTTTGAGAGCTGGTAGTAAACACTAGTAGCCTGAAATGAGCCATGTTGCCATAGTAGGAGTATTTACACTATAGAAATTGGCAAATGCTATAAATCAGGATTTTGTTGTTGCTGTTGTTGTCTAGAATTTTTTGAGAGGCAGTTAACAAATACACCACTGGTCCTGCCCCTGCCCTGGAGCTCTTCCACCTTGTTCTTCATCTAGTGTCATTCTCCGTTCACCAGCTCTGAGCCTTGCCACCACCCCAGCCCCCAAGCTGATGCATTCCCTGGCAAGTCTGGAGTGGAGCCTCTGGTGTTTTGCCAGGGGGCCAAATAGCATCTCACCTCCAACCAAGGCCAACCCCTACAAGCAGAGCTAGGAAGTACGAGAAGGAAATGGAGGTGATAATTAAGAGATGGAGGAGGGGTATGCACTCCACCATGGAAGAGAGATCTCTGGAAGCAAGCCTGGGGGAGATGTCCCAAGAACTATGCCAGTGCCCAGCTCTGCTCCCAAAGCTTGAGGCAAGAAGGGTCTCATAAGGCATAAATAAGGGAGCTATTTTCTTATATCAGACATTTATTTCCCCAATGGTGTGCCCTTTTCTTAGACCCCCATCTCTGGATAAGCCTGTTTTCAAGGAACCAATCAAAGAAAGCCAAACTTGAGCTGAGAAATATAATGGAACATCTCTCTAATGCTCTTTCGGGTCAGTGGATCTTTGGATAAATCGATTGAACCCTCCACTCGTGAGTCTCACTTTTTTCATCCCCACCCCCTGAATAAGCCAGTGCCTGGAGAAGTCGTGCTTCCAGACCCTTCTTTTCCCTCCTTTCCTACAAGAAACACAGGAGTTTTGACAAAGATGACGTGCTCTGTGCTGCAGTGTGGCTAAGGTTCTCAGGCATTATTAGAACAAAGTGCTATCAAAGCTCCTCCACTGTCTCTATTTGTCTACTCTCATTTTTTTTTTGTTTATCTCCAGTTTTGATCAATTATTTGCACAGTTCAAGATATGTGATATTCCCCCTGTTCAAAATCCTGAGGAGGAAAATTTTTAAAACACGAATTAGAGAAGGAACCCAGCCAATTCATCAATGAAGACTTGTCTCCAATTTTCATGTAGGAGGTTAACAGTAGAAAATGGGTTTTGAAAGGGGAATAACCAATTGTTAAATTTTACTGTGGTTTTTAAATATTTTTTTTAACCTATTTTAATTCTTTAACTGAATTGGCCACACCATCAAGTTCAACTTCTCTTTCTTTGTCCAACTCCTCTGTAAATTATAAACTTAATCCGTGGAGTGCAGTGCCTTTCCCGGTTGATTTGTGGCAGACAATATAGCGAAGCAGTTTGTTATTTGTCTCAGCATCAGATCATTTGTCCGTTGCCACCCTGCTGACTGCTGCATGGCCTCCACCAGGCGGGCCAGTTGAGTCCTGTTTGCTGTGAAGACTCTAGTGTTTTCCCTGGCAGAGCCTCTGTGGTTACAGCAGTCCTGGTTCTCATTCCGACATGGGATTTTCAGAAACTATGTGAGCAGGTACATTTTTAGTTACAGAGGTCTGTGCGGCTTTGCAGTTTCCTCAGTATATTTTTGGGCCCTCTGCCTAATGGACTAGAGGAGAAACAGAGTCTCTGCCTCCCAACCAGCCTCACAAAGATACCGGTCTTGATTCTGAAGCTGAGTTAGACTTGGCACCATGGAGGGCTCCTGTCCAGTAAGAAAGGACCTCTTGGAGGATTTCTTCAGTTTGTTTGTTCTGTAAGACTGACACACCCTACCTTCTTCCCATCCCTCACAGTCCATCTCCCATGCCCCATGTGTTCCTCCAACTGACCCTCTTCCTGAGAGAGCAATTCCAATCATGTCTGGACCCTTGCAGATTAAGCATAATGTTCCCCTATTCTCACATCCATTCAGCCAGGAAATCAAATGAAAGAGTGATCATCAGAAGTTTCCTTGCTTCTAGGCCTGCACTGTAAAGTGAAGGCACACCAAAACATGACTCTTGAATTTGATTTAAAAACCTAATGGTTTCCCCAAAGTATTCAGGTCCTCAAATGCCATGTGGAATCTCAGAAGGAATTAAAACAAAATTAGCCTTTATCATATTTATACTTCCAC
Organism: Mirounga leonina; assembly: GCF_011800145.1. NCBI lineage: Eukaryota > Metazoa > Chordata > Mammalia > Carnivora > Phocidae > Mirounga > Mirounga leonina. Next base: position 3,782,746 of record NW_023270374.1, read on the forward strand.
TCTGACACACTGTTATGCAAAATTTCTTTGGAGGGGGCAAAGCTAAAATCTTGGCCAATTCCAAGATTTCTAACTGTTACTTAGCAAATCAGTGAGAGAGCAAAGTATATATAAGGGTTTGGCTATATATTTGGTTGCAAGTAACAGAAAGCTATCACATTTAATTTATGTCTAAAAGGAGAGCAGGAATTGGAGGGATATCATGTAGCTCACTGCCTGGGTGGAAGACTACAGAATTAAATGGAAACAAAAAAGAACCCAGAATACGCCTTAGGGAAACTCTAGGCATTGGAACAGCAGGAATTAATTGATCCCCTCATCTGTATGCCTTTGGAGTGAATACATTCCAGCATTGTTTTTCCTGGGTACATCTCTGTTAGAATCAGCATGCTAGAAGTCAGAGTCTGGCTCAAGTCAGGTTCTTGGCTAGCTCCTTGATTTGTTCTGAGGAAAGCAATGAGCAAGGAGAAGAGCTGGACAAAGGGACTACAGGGACCCCACCTGCTTCCATGGAGCAGGAGGAAGAGGCCTGGATTTTCCCACATTCCAAGAAGACATACCATGGAAGAAGACTAATTCTTCAGAAGGAATTCAGTCAGGGTGTTGTTAAGAAGGGGAAACATGGTGGGCAATCATGACCAAAGTTATTATATGTCCACCAACACTTTCCAGATGCCCTAGCACATAAGTTATATGGAGGGTTAACTCTACTTTATGAAGCATTAGCATCCAATTGCTAGAGCCTGAGGAGAAAACGGGTCCTATTCTTTCTGCTAAGGCTGTCTGAAGAGACTTCTCTTGTATCCTCTGGGTGACGAACACTGCACTCGCCATTTGACCAGCATATTGGGAGACAAAATCTGGAACTGTGCTTATACTTTGAACAGAAGAGACACGTAGGAAAAAATAAAACAGAGAAAGCAAGTCAAAGAGCATTAAGAGGCAAATTCAGGGCAGGAATTAGACTGCCCATGTGAGGAATAGTGGGGTGATCCAAGGGGACTTATTGGAGGATATGGAATTAGTGCTACAATTTTTAGGCAAGAAAGAGGTTCAAGTCTATGAGAGGCCCCAGTGAAGGGAGAGTGTACCATGGCTTGGGGCTAAGATCAAAGGTAGGAATATGACACTGGGGTACGTCATAGCTGCAAGAAGAGTGGCTTGCAGGATTTAGGATTTAGGTTGACCCAATGCTGTGTTATCAACAGGCTACTAGGAAAACTGACCATGGGGCAAGGAGTTACCAGAAATTCAAGCCCCTGCTGAATCAGACAGGAGGCTCAAGGTCATTGCATCTCATCAACTGAGGCAAATTAGTGGAGCCCTTTTACTTTACAACTTTATAGGATTTTCAGCCATAGGAATGTAACATACTTTGTTTCCCTGAAGCTGGCTATTTAGGGCAGCTACAATAAAATCATAGTGTGCATCATCATCCCACCCCCCAACCTCTGCCAAAAAGAAAAAAAAACAAAACATAATTGCTGATATTACTATTTTGTGCACTGGATGAGCGTCCAAAAACAATAACAATTAATTTTCTTTGGTGGTGTTAGCCAAAAAAGCAGTGAGGTGCCAGGTTTCCATGATCTTCTTAGATCATCTGGCATCCGTGAACAATGGCTGTGAGGAACAAGCCCTTGGAGGCTTGTAAAGTTGTGTTATAACCCCAATGTTAGAGGTTTCATATCTTGGCCATTCCACATCACAGCAGGTAGAAAGCCCAGGGTGGAAAATGTCAGCCTGGATACAAGTTTCCTCCACAGAAATATTGCCTCAACATAGCTGAAATCCTTAGAGATCTTTTCTGTGTAAAGCTTCAAAAACACACCAGCCTTGGCTTTAGATGCCTTTTTGACGCGACTCCAGACATATTTAAGAAATGGGTCTAATTTTGAAGGATATATTTGGGCAGCCAACCAAGGTCTAAAAGTGGAATAAGCTTTCCTGATTTTATGTAAAAAGAATATAAAAAAAATAAATGTGGCCAAAACTTGGAAATTTCTGAAGGCATTTACACTGATATTCTGTCAGTTCTTAGGAAGTTTAAGGCAGAATGAGAGAGATGAACATGCTATATGACTAGGGGTGGGAACCCTTCTCAGTTATTTTGAGACCATTGCTAAAAGAGGATCCTAAGTGTGATGGACACAACTTATCTTTCCTTCCACGATTTTTTAAACCCCTTAAAAATGTCCCTTTAAAAATTCACATTAGCATTCAAGTTTGCCAGCAAACAGTAAGATAGCCTCATCATGCTTCCTGAAATGAGAAGCTAATGTCACATTTTTTCTAAGCTTATTTCTTCCTAGTTATCTTTTCTAAACAGAGTGCTGACAAGATAAGAGAGTTAGCTGGTTGGATGATGGTCAACTATTAAAAAGGGAAAATCGTCTCAATAAAGTTGTCTTAAACAAATAACTACAGCAAAAACAAAGAATGAAAAATGACAGTCACTCCATTGAGCACCTCTATGGAAAAGAACAATGCTGGACATTGGAAGGAATTTTAAAAGCAAGTACTTGAAAGGAGCTTAAATATGTATTGTAAAACAGTGTGTGTGTGTGTATGGGTGTGTGTGTGTGTGTGTGTAAAAACATGAATGACAAGTACCAAATGCAAGGCAATGATTGCTACCATTTGTTGAGTGTACCAAGGGGTAGGTTCTACTTTACATACATTAGCTGTTTATGGCACTTGCTGGCAGTCAGTGCTCCATCCACACTCCCACAGCACTGGGTCCCCATGTGTGTCAACCCACCTTACTGAGAGCACCTACAGTTCTCCACTAAATGCTTCCTCTGGCTGCAGCAACATGTTCAGGCCTTCACTGAAGAGTTTGTATGGACAGAGTTAACACCTCTGGGAGCAGTCCTTAGCCAATAATAAACAAGAATTGGTACATAAAAATAAAAAATAAAACTAAAAATAAACTTGGCTAGCCTTTGCTTTCTATCTCCAAGAGGGAGATCACTCCATAATGGAAGTTTATAAGATTTATCAAAAAGATCCTTATTAGTGACCTTTTAGAACAACAATTTTCTTCCTAGCATTTACCCACTGCAGTTAGATAGAGTTGCTTCTGTATTTATTATCTGTTTCCCCCACTTGACAATGCCATCAAGGGTCCAGAGTGGATTCCTTCCACTCTCCTTGTCAGCAGTGATCCTACACCTGCATACCATGTCCTCACCTCACATGACAATTTCCCAAGCAGGAAAGAAAGAGGAAACAAAAGGCTTTCTCTTCCCACACTTCTGTCCCTTTGAGAGAAGCAGTATTTCCTAGAATCTCCCAGAAGACTTTCTCTTAAGTGCCATTAGCCAGAATTAGATGACCTATGGTCATCCCACCAAAAATTCTACTGACAAAGTAGAATAAGGTACCATGATTGTTTTAGACCAGCCTTGGGCTGTAGAACTTTTTATGATGATGAAACTAGTCCATATCTGCATGCTCCAATATGGTAGCCACTAGCCACATGTGTCGTCAGTTAAGCACTTGAAATGGGCTAGTGTGACTAAAAACTAAATTTTTTTTAAGTAGGCTCCACACCTAGCATGAGCCCAACTCAGGGCTTGGATTCATGACCCTGAGATCAAGACCTGAGCTGAGATCAAGAGTCAGACACTTAACCCACTAAGCCAAGATGCCCCAGAACCGAAATTTTAATTCTGTTTACCTTTTATTAGTTTAAATTTAAATGACCCCACATGACAATGTGTTGAACAATGTAGGTTTAGATAAATCACAATTTATCCCCTCTCATATTGGGGTTACATTAGCAAAAAGCAAGAGAGGAGAGCATGGCTACTGGATAGAGAACCAATTGTGTCTGCCCTAACTTACCATTTGTTTATGTCTTAAATCTTATTTATTTGCTTTTATATATAACAAAAAAAAAATAATAAGGCAATACTTTAAATACCCTGAGTTCGAGAACACTGCACTCTTCTATATTCCCAGAAACAGAACCAAGCTAAGTCACAGTACCACAGGGAAGACATGGTAAAGTGTTCACTTTTCCATTCAACCTTCAGCTGAATCTGGGGCAATCTATTAAATATTGCTTGGTGAGAAATACCTGATTCATGTGCAACTGAACAGTCATCCTCAACATGAGAAGGTGGGTATAGTTGGATGTTGGAGAGGTAAAAATAATCATGGATTAGAGGATTCAAGTCTCATTTAACAGTGTTTGTTTCAGCCAAACCATACATGTGTGAGGCTCTGACTGTTTAATGGATGTTGGCTTCATCTTCTGCTCTTGCCTATCAGGATCACCCATCCTTGCTATGGAGCATGTGTGACCATTTCTGGCAGTGATGCCAATCAGAGGTGAGGATGAGCACTCCCCTAGGGAAACCTGTGGGTCTAACTATTGGCTTTCATTGTTACCACCTAAGTCAGAATCCCTGTCTGAGGCATCGAAGTTCAGTAATAGCTGGAATTACTCTTCCCATCTAGAAGGATAGCATGTGAGGCAGGTTAGATTCCTGAAAGCAGGTAGTAAGAGTTTTGAATGTAAAATGTTACCAGGGGTCAACACCTGTGAAAGTACGGGAGAGAAAGCAGGATGAGTTAGAGGAAAAAGTCAAACCATGGTACAGGCATGACAAAGCTTGACCTCCAGTTGTCATGCATGAGGCAGAAATTGCCAGACTTTTATTCTCTTTTTTCACACTGAGAAAAACATGAATTCCAGCAAGGCTGCCCTCTGTAGCTGAGGCAGACCCTGTAGATGCTGGCAGCCCTGATACGCACACATCCACAGCTGGAAGCAAGTCCTTGAAGGGGATTCTGGGCAGCACATCAATGTGTCTGCTACATATGGCTAGGATAAGTCTTGTAGGCATCTCAGTGGAAGTGTAAGCACAAAACAGCAATTTCTGAACAGTTAATGAAGTCATATTTTTGGCTAAAATTCAATACATTTGACCAAACTGCCCACTCTTCTAGGTAGGTCTGGAAACCACTCTATGTTATCACCCTAGAAGGCAGTCAGGTTTGAGGCTTGATTTTTGTTGTTGTTATTGTTTTAACTTCTGATGTGCTGTGTGTTTGTTTGTTTGTTTTTAGCTGCACTCATGTTCCATGTTGTAAATTGCATCATTGAATGGAAAAAATGGCATACTGATTTAACTGCTTTTCTCCATTCGACTTTCAGGAATCCTTTAAAGAAATGTGACCCAATTTTTGGTCTTTTTTTTTTTTTCCAATTGTTCTTTTCCCTGGGCTGTTTTTTATATGCACAAACCACATACTCTCTGCTGAGTGCAACTGACTTTTTTGGAAAACGTATCAATTACAGTAAGTGTATGATGATTTGCCAAATGTGCAGTAACTTTTTTTTTCAAAATATTGTTCTGAGAAAAACTTATCAGTAGCAATTCTCCTACAAAGAAGCATTCAGTCAATAAGAACACCTCATGAATGCTCATGAGGAAGGAGAAACATAGCTCTAGTGCCTCCTATTGACTTCCACTGTGCAAAGCGCTTTTGTGTTTCACCGCATTTTAGTCCTGCAGCAGTTTATCAGGTGGGAAAATTGGAAAGAACAACCTGATCTTAAAGATTAGATGTCTCCCTAAGAGCGATCGAGTGACTTATCAAAGACCACCCCACCCAAAAATTACAGAGCAGTCTCTCAATTCAAGTTCTCCTAATAAAGCAAAGACTGCAGATGTGCATTTGAAGGACGCATTTATCCATATTAAAATCTGTGCCTGTTGGCCCCAGCCAGTGGATGTGTTTGTCAGGAACTATGATCATAAACAAAGAAAAAGAAGTGGGAAATGAGGAAAGCTAGGGAAGCACTGTTTATGGAGTGCCCGATGCAAAATGTAGAGGATTTTCTGTGTGTCTCACCTAACTAAATCTTCCTACACCAGGACCAAGTGATGGAGCACTGCTACACCCATTTCACAGATGGAGAGATCAGAACTTAGAAAATGTAAATATCTTACTAAGAGCAATCAACTCTCAAAAGTGGTGGAACTAGCAATTCAACTCCTTGGTGTCTGACTTCAAATTTCTGGCATTCTCCAGTTCTCTCTCCCCCTCCCTACCCTCCCCACCACCTCTCCCACTACTCTCTCTCCATCACTGCTTTTCACCTTGGAAGAATCAGTGCTATTATCACAAAGAATTCTACTATTCTGCAACTACCCTGAGTTTTGTTGTTGTTGTTGTTGTTGTTGTTGTTGTTGTTGTTGTTAATAAAAAAGAGTTATAAGAGAAAATAACGGAAATTGTCTTGGATGCACTAAACTCAAAATTAGCAGTTTTTCCCCAAAATTATGTTTCAGAAAGAAATAAAATCAACTTTCCAAATGGGTTCCAGTTGTAACTAAAAGTCATCTAGAGTTTTACCCTGAACTTTTGAACTATTTCAGACCTTTGTGCCCTTTGAAGTCCTCAGGTTTGTGATGTGGCCATTCATTCCCTATGAGGTAGTTGGATCACTGAGCAGGGGTAAGACTGAGGGTTGAGTGTGGCAAGAATCCCACTGTAAGCTTTGACATGTCTGACCCCTGTCGTCTTCATCTTTGCTCCAGCCACCATCTGACAACTCACTGATCTTTATACACAGATCCATGCTCTAGATCCGGAATCCTTCACTGTCCTCACTGTAATGAGAAAATGCACCAAAGTTTCGATGACTGTAGGATCTGGGGTTTCTCAGTGTTAAAGGTTAGTTCAGCCATTTCAGAACTCAATTACAGTTTGCTCCACATAAAAAGAAAAAAAAATGTGACATCAGCTTTGACCTCTTGCAATTTTTATTTTATCTAGAAAGAATTAATAGTAATAGAAAGGAACAATATTTATGTGTTCCTACTATGTCCTCAGAACCATGCCAGACAATTTTAATAATTTCTCTAATCCTTATAATAACTTGAGTAATGGATTCAATTGATCTCATTTTGCTGAGGAGAAACAAAAGCACAAGCAGACTTTGGGAGGCCCAGGCTAAGGTGGGGGCCAAAACCATGGACTCTGCAGCCAGACTGGATTCACCCCCATCTTCCACCCACTAGCTAGATCATGGACCTGTTACTTAATCTTTCGTGGCCTCAGTTTTTTAAAGCTGTAAAATGGGGATAGTTCCTACCTCATAATCCTATCGTGAGGAGCCAGAACGTGAACCTATGTCAGCCTATGTAAAATGTTTATTAAACTATTATATAAACTATATAGTTATATATAACTATATAAACTGTATATTATATAAGATATATATATATACAGAGAGAGAGAGAAATAGAGAAAATATATGAAATATATGAGGTGGGGAAGAAGAGTACATAATTTATAAGTATAGAATTATGACCTCGAGAAAGGCAAAGATTTCTTAACAGGACACAAAGAGCAGCAAGCATGAAGGAAAACTTGTATAAACTATACTACATCAAGATTAAGAACTTCTGTTCACTGGAAAGCATCACTATGAGATCGAAAAGGCAAGCCACAATGCAGGAGAGGCTATTACAGTACATACACCTGACAGAGGACTTGCCGGAATATATAAAGAATGCCTACAAATCAATAAGAAAAATCCAAAAAATCCAATAGGAAAATGGTCAAGAAACTTGAACTGACACTTCACAAAAGAGAACTCCCAAAAGACTAATAAGCACATGAAAAAATTCTCAGTATCATTATTCATCGGGTAAATGCAGGATGCGAGGGCAATCTGGCTACAACATCTATCACCCCACTGATCACCAGGGCTGATTCAGCTGATCTGGCTGGTTAGGCGAGTGTTTCCTTCCTCCCTCACCACTCCATGTGCATCCCTCCTGAAGCTGCACTCTCGGTAGAAGGAAATGACCTTCCCTGATAGAGGAGGACCATTCTTCAGTCAAGGGTATATGAGTAGCTGCTCTCCCCTGATAGAACCTCCAAACAGGCTCTCAAGATCCATCAGGTAAATGCAAATTAAAACTATAACATGATAACAATAGATATCAACCAGAATGATTTGAATGACTAAAATTAAAAAAAAAAACAGACCAACTAAATGTTGGCAAGCATGAGGAGCAAGTAGAACACCAATATTCTTTTGAGAGCTGTAAATAGAGAGCCACCATTTAGAAAATAATGGTGCATTTATGACCCCAAAAAAGAGTTTAAATGGCTACTGTCTGACCACCCACCAGATAGAAGCAAGTTTATATTGGAAATGTGAATACAATAATTCTCAGGGTCCAGAAAATAAACACACAGTGAGTCATGCTAAAATCTATAATGTCTCCACGATATGAATGAGTCTCTCACCCATTCCTGTGCTAGAAAACCAACTTCTTGTTTCCTACTTCGTCTTCAACCCTCTTGACAATGCACAGAAATGACCAGGTTGGTATTTCATCAAGGCATACAAGGAGGAGAGTGGATGCAATACAGTGTTTGTAGAGCAGAAATTTCTGATTGACCTTTAGAGAGCAGGCAGTCATCTAAGAAGTGACTTCAGATCCCTATCCGAAGATTCTTCTATCTAGAGGCCATCTTTTGTGGTGCTCCATTTCTGTGTTACTGGTTCCACGAAAGAGACAAAATCCTGCATAATAAGGTGCTTTTGAGATTTTGAGAAACTAAGCTGCTTTAAAAAAAAAAGATTTTATTTATTTATTTGACAGAGAGAGATACAGCGAGAAAGAGAACACAAGCAGGGGGAGTGGGAGAGGCAGAAGCAGGCTTCCCACGGAGCAGAGAGCCCAATGCGGGGCTTGATCCCAGGACCCTGGATCATGACCTGAGCCGGAGGCAGACGCTTAATGACTGAGCCACCCAGGCGCCCCCTAAGCTGCTTTTAGTGGCATTCAAGACAGAACTTTGTTAGACTGAATTGTGTTTTGTGGACTTATGGTATTTTCTCATTCTGTGCACCTCGGGTCCTCTAAAAAAGAATATGAGATTGGACATGAGGGAGATGCATTGAAGAATTTCTTATGAAATTAGATGGGAGGCAGTCAGAGGGATGGGACTTGGGAAGGTGGGAGGAAAAGCTTCAGACTGCAATTCTGAGAAAGTCTTAGCTGGGGTAACCGGCAGTCCCCAAGCAGAGGTTGCCAATACAGAGTCCCACGTTGGCAGCAATGGGCTGGTTCTAGCAGCCCTGCAGTGCTCATTCATTGTCTGGGACCAGTGTGGGGAGAGCATCAATGTGACAGTGGATCTGAAGGCGTGGCTGCCGAGACTGTCAATCAACTATGCTCCCTAGAGCAGATTGCTTCCAATGAAGAATTCAGTGGTGCCCCTCCATGGCTGACACACATTCTGTTTCTTAATGAGAGCTGAAGAATGTAGCGATAATAATCGCAGTAGTTACTAACATTTTGTGTACTTATCTTATGCCAGACACTTTTCTAAGTACCTTACATACCGACAAATTGTTAACTAGGAATGGAGGAGAAGGAGTTAACAATTCTAATGACCTTGTATGTGCCAGGCACGGTGCTAGGTACTTTATCTGTGCCCTCTTATTGTGAAGGTCAAGAAATATTAGTTGAAGCACCGGTCTTACCATTAATTTATTGTTTCATCTTGGACATGCCCCAGGTACCTCTAGATCTCTGTTAAAAAAAAATATCTCAGAGGGGCACCTGGGTGGCTCAGTTGGTTAAGCGATTGACTTCTAATTTTGGCTTAGGTCATAATCTTAGGGTCCTGGGCTTGAGCTCCACATTAGGGCTCCATGCTCAGCAGGGAGTCTGCTTGAGATTCTCTCTCCCTCTCCCTTTGCCCCTCCCCCTGCTTGCTATCACTCTCAAATAAATAAATCTTTTTTAAAAAATCTCAGAGATTCTTATTGCAGGCTTTTGAGTTCCTTTGCAATTTGTGATTATATCTTCACTTATTTGTCTGTGATGTCTGTCTCCCTCACTGTAAATCTAATGAAGGTGAAGAATTTTTGTTTTATTTATCAGCATATCTCTAGTGCTTGCACAGTGCCTATCCATAAGTTATAAATAAATATGAGTTAAATTAGTGAATAAACCTTTCATAGGCTACTCCTTGTCTGTTACCCCAGAAAATCTGATTCCCATCACCCTAGAAATAAAATGTCTAGTTTTTTGTGTGTGTTATAAACATTTATATGTCTATAAGCATTTAATTATTTCAGTTATGGTAGTTTCAAAAAATAAAATTATGGTCTCGATGTCATGAGTAAGCTTTGTTGTAAAATCTCAATAATTTTGAATATTCTAATTTCCACTTTTGATCTTATCCTTCCTCCCATTGATAACATATATAGTCTGTTGAGACACACTAAATCACACGACTCCTGAGTATGGTGACCACAAATCTCAGAATTTCTGGAGCACAATCAATTCTCAATATTCCCTCTATTGTCTTTTTCTGGCAGATATACTCATAAATTATAAACAAAACATTCTTTGGCAGACCGGTTCCCAATTTTTGATTCAGAAAATATGGTCACCAGATTCTCAAAACTTCTGGAAGCTTTTCTTAGGAATTGTTTAGGGGAACTTTGGGTTTGTGGTGAACAGTTTGCTTGAAAATAAATCTAAGTGTCACAGTACCTATTTCCATGTGTCAACAGCCCATTTCCCTAAATCTTTGATGGTCTCTGTGTCTCCTGCTTGACCCTTTCCCACCTTCCCACCTGCTCACCCTCTTGACCTGCCAAGATCCCATCCTTCACCTTGCTTTGAGGAGTTAGTCTTCCCTACCCCTCCTCTGTGGCACTGGTAATTAAAAGAGTGTTATATGACTTCACATCGTTTGTAACCCTTTTCCACAGAACTTGGGGGAAAGGTTTATGGTAGATTTTTAAAGGTTGTCTTAAATTACATTCCCCAAGAGGCAGACCTTGAGACAAAAGCCTTTTTTGGGAGATAATCCCAAGCAGTACTAGATAAAATGGGGGATTAAGGAAGGGAGACAGGACAGGGATGGAAGCCAGTAAGTGGGGATGGTAAATAAGCAGACAACCTCTGTGGGCAACTAGGGCTCAATCTCTTTGGAATCCTCTTAGAGAGGGTCTAGAACATGCTTCGGTGCTGTCCCATTGAGGGGCAAGGGAGCTGCATCTTTGATCCACCAATTCCTATCTGAGATTGGTTGTGAGTTCATCCTGGGGGCTTTCCTCATCCCCAAAATGCCAGCCTGCACCCAACACCATGCAAGCAAAGTATGCTCCTGTGGCTCAAGAAAGCCCTCAAACAATGAGCCATGGGTGCTTTCATTAAGAAGCCCTTCAGTACGTGAACAGGAACCAGCAGGGTCTACCACAAAGACTAGAGATACCTAAGAGCTGGGTATCATGAACTTCTGCCTGGCCTGAAAACTTATGTGCCAACCTCATTCCAGTTTGATCTTAACTAATGTAACCTCTTAGCCCACATTGACTGTTCCTCACAGAACATTTTCTCTGCTCTAGAAAGAAACTCCCTGCCCTGGTTCATCCACAGAGCCTTATGCTAATAAGGAAGAGCTCAGGAAACCGAGTACATAAGCAAAGAGTGGATTTCCATTGTGACTGGACCACATGTGTCTGCTATGGTAGAGGCAGTCTGGTCACCATAACTGTGTATCATGTGCTGGACAATTGCTTTTCAACATTTATTGGATGTGACAATGTACGAGGTGTGGTCCTAGCCCAGTGAACTTAAAATCTAAATAAACCTCTAACTGTCTTTGATGTATGGTATTTTCCTTTCTTTTCATTCAGTGGTTCTTGGCGGCAGGTGCTGACATTTTTATTATTCACACATACGTCTCCAGGATACCACCTCACCAGAACACTCCAAATTTATGCAGGAACTTTCTTCCAAGGAGGCCAAAGCTCTTCTAAATAAACTATCTCTATCATCACGGGATTTCAAATGCAAGGAAATCCCCACATGAAGGAAAAGGGGGGAAAACATGTTTCCCTCCTGTCATACCTAGAAAAACCAAGGACTCCCATGGGATGTGGCTTTCACAAAGGCTCTTTGCTGTATGGGAGCAAGAGGTCTCAGTCTTCACATCTATAAAATAGGCAAGATAGCAATAAGACCAACTGTGTATATGTCCATGAGAGGAGTAAATGAGATAGCTTGTGTGCCTGATACAGGGCCAGGATACAGTACATGAGTCATAATCAAAAAGCTATAGAGATTCAACTCTGAATCAGCTTCTCTATAATGTGCAATTCACCATAACATCTGGATAAAGTAGGAAAAATGAATTCAAGGACTGGCCCCAGTGTCCACCATCTCGGGAACCACGCATGTCCCTGAGCCTCATGCTTCTCACTGGAGAAATTATCCCCAAATGAGGATGACGATGTCTCCCTAGCATCCCTTTTGCAGGGTGCTGTAGTGAGGCGTGAAAAAAATGATATCTTTTGTGGTAGGTGGGGCTATGGTTTATAGTCCTTCACTCCTCCTTCTGCCATATGATTTGGTGGCCTGTCCATCAGTGGTCGGATTGGCCAAGTGACTAGTTTTGACTAATGGGAGACAGGCAGAAGTGACACACACCAAGGCCATAATGTGCTGTGTGGTTGGACTTGGCTTCTTATGAGACTTACTCAAGTAGAGAGGAGTCCCAGCTGTTACCATCTGGAGCACATTAGGGTTAACAATAGGGTTATTAAAACAGTAATAGTTCATATTCATTAAACTCTTACTGGGTGCCCAGGCACTGCTCTCAGCCTTTGACATCATTTAACTCACATAATTAATAAAAACCTTATGGGCAGGTACTATTCTTACCCCAATTTTCATATGCAGCAACAAAAGCCCATGGAGGACAAATTACTTACCCAAGTTCTTCCAAAACCAATAAGGTTGCAGCTGAAAATCATGGGATCTGACTGTAGGGCCCAAATTATTGACCACTGCACAGTACACAGAACATGAAAATTATGGAAATGAAGGACAGAGAACTCTCTAGAACACAAGCTCATCTGAGTGCTGTGTGCCATTTCAACAGTGAGCTCCAGCTACAAAGTAAATGCAGTTTGGAGCTCAAATCCTGACTCAGCTTTTCACTAAGCTGGGTGGCCTCAGGCAGATGTAAACTTCTCAAGGAAGGCCTCCATTTCCCCACCTCTAAAATGGGATAACATCGGTCATTCACTGCTAGAGCTACTATGAAGATTAAATGGGACCAAGCTCATCCAAGGCTAATACTGAGCACCAAGCCATGTTAGTGACTGTCCTTTACAGTAGCCAGGCTTGATCATTATAGAACCCTGAGCATCTCTTTTGAAGAGTGAAGGGGGTAGGACAAGTGACAGAAGCCCTGATGACAGACTTTCCTACTCTGTACTTTCCTCTGTGCTTAGTTCTGGAACAGGTCTGACAAAGACAGAGCAACCCTTTGTCCTATTGCTGTAAAAACAGGTTCTTCCTCAGATGGGAACTTGCAGAGCTCGGGTGTTGGATTTTGGTTTATGCTTTTAGATCAGCATCCAAAGGTTTGAGCCCCTGACGTCATTCCCCTCTCACTTACCCATGAGTTTAGAAAAACCAAAGATGCCAGGTAGGGGCGAGCGGCACAGGGCCAAGGGCACATCAGCATGGCTGCCAGCAGCAGAATGGGTGGCCTCAGTTCTGAGACCAGCTGCTGTCTGACTACACCGGCTTTCCAAAGAGGTAAAAATATCATCCATTTTAGTGCCAACTTCCAAACTGGCACATCCATCCTCTCTCGATCTTCTAGCCATCTCCTTATCTTTGCTGGAGAGAGAATGTCTCCATACATCCATTTAACACACTGTTTATAATAAGAATGAATTTTTTTTAGCACTCTGAGCACTTAACAGCTTTAAACGTGGACTTGGAGTCTCTACTCTGACTGTTGTGTATCTGAAAGTCTCCCTGATGACTTAGAAGGCTGAAGAGCCTCTTCATAAGGCACAAAAGGAATACAAAATACTGAGCTCAGATTTTAAACAGCTTGTAAATTAGACCATAACTGCACAGCCAACCTTGAAATATTGTACCTCACCCCCATGCCCTTCCTGAGGTCACTAACTAGAGCTGATGTGGGAAAGCAGGGCAGAGTCTATAAATTATTATTAACTCTTTGATTTTGCTGTGAGTTTCTAAGACGGCAAAGTGGAAGCTCAATATCTAGAAAGAAGGTTTTAGCTTGCTTGCCAGTGTGCTAACCCTTCAGCTCCAGTTCATCAAGAAGCCTATAAACAACCTCCATGAACATGCTTCAACCACTGCCTTGTACTCCCCTAATGAACACAGAAACGTCCATGGCAGAGTATGATTTACGGGGGGAAAAATTCCAGTAACTGTCATTCCATCTTTTCTGTAATAAGTCCTCATGGCTGACAACTTTAGAAAACACTGTTGGTGCACCAGCAAGGCAGACCACTTCTGAGGGAGAGTCACCTCAAGATTGTCCAGTCCATTCACGGAGCTTTTATTTGCAAAAACAACCCACAGAAGGCCAGGAGATACGTACAACAGCACACAGCTCCTGCTTCTTAATATACCATTCTTTAGAATCAATAAAGCCAATTTTATTGAGTGGGGTCTAATGACCCACACATTTTTTAAATGAGATCTTTAAAAAAAATGAAAAAGAAAGGAAAAAACACACAAACTAACTTCAGATGCTAAGTTTTACCTCAACTGGTCTGAGACTGAAAAAAAAAAAAAGAAAAGAAAAGCTTAATTTTTTTCCATCTGAAATTTAGTAAAAATTATGTTTCCATTATTTCTATGAAAATGTCTAAGTAAACTCTAAATGCTCTTTTGCAATTTTGGAAGGAAATCACCCTCTAAGGTTACAAACTAACAGTTATCACTACTATGAATAAAGTATTAAACATCCTGAAGTTTATTTTGTGATGAAAATTGCAACATGCCATGAAATTTCAGAATGAAATTATTCCTGCAGAAAACAGAATCTACACATTAACAACCAACAGATCCCTGGTTCTCCAGCCTGAAATCTCACTCACGACCACTTTGATTTTATTTTTAGTACTAAAAGGACAAAAGTTGAGGGGGAAACTCTTTCCTTCCAACAGCAGTGGTAAAGGGACGTGGTAAAAAGTCTGCACTGATGTGCCAGATAAGATCAAATGGGAGCCTGATTAGCAAAGGATACATCTCACTGTGATCTTTGCAACAACCCCAATATTCCTTGGATTCATAAGCTGAGGGAGTAACCCCCCTCTTCCCGCATGGTTTCCCCAAAGTGCCTTGGCTTCTTCTCTCCATCTGTGGCTCTCCACTCACCTACATCTCAAAAGTCCCCACATCCTCTCTGCCAACCCCCACCATCTTCAGGAGGGGGCAGCACCACCCGAGGTGGGTCAGGAGGCAATCAATTCTGGAACAGGAAGAAACCACAAGAACTTCTATTTATGTTTGTTTTCCCTACATGAATAAGAAACCTGGCTCTAATCCTTTTTGATATGCAAATGGAGCTGCACCCCTCATGGTCCCCGTGGCAGGATGCAGAGGCCAGAGGCAGGGGTGGCGCCCTCACTCATGGATTGGTTTTCTGCAGTTCACATGTACCCAATTTGGTGGATTTATGGATTATATTATCTGGTTTTAACTACATTAACCCTTGAAAAACAGGTGACTAAAAAAAAATTCCTGAAAAGCAACCATGGAACAAAGTTAATATTAGTAACTAAGGCACAGCAAAGAACAAGAATAGAGCAGAGCTAGCATTCTCTTCTTCCTCCCAATAACATCAACAACTCATACGGAGTCACAGGCCCCTGGTATTTAATTATGGAGAGATCTGCTCTCACTCAACAGAAAGTGTCCCTTGACTCACATGTCGATGCTAAGCCATCATAGTTAGCAAAACTTTTTTTAAAGTGTATTTACTTTCTTCTTCTTTTTTCAATTTCCATTTTTCTGTATATTTAATGTCTATAGACTCTTAAAGCAGTAGAATTTATATTGTTGATAAATAAAATATGCTGGAGTGCATACTCAAAATTGGTTTACAGATAGGGGTATATGTTAAAAAAATAAAATAAGAATGAAATCAAAAGGGTAGTTCTCACATATCTTTGTTTGGGTTCCTCCAGAGACAGATAATGAGAACGGATTCATATGCAAGGTGTTCATTTGCAAGTTCCAGGATATACTGGCAGTGAGGGAGACAGAGAGACAGGGAAGAAAGCAGTCACGTCAGGGTGCATTATCAAGCAAGTTATCCTGAGGGTAACAGGAGCTTGATTTTACTGGGGAATTCTGAGAGCCACTGTAGAACACAGCTCAGTGCCATCCCACTTGAGATGAGAGGTAGGAGAGCTGGGGTATTTATGCACCAGCTCTCCTCAGTTATTGCCAGAGGACTACTCCCAGAGGGGCATTAATTTTCTAATCCTTCTGGCCTGTGCAGGAGAGCAAAGCAGGCTCTAATGACTAGAGAAATTCTCAGGTAAGGAAATGCAAGTGATGGCCAACAGGAGTCAGGCCAGCATGTATTGAAAGGTGCAAGGCCAGGGATATAGGTGGAGCCAGACCACCTCTCTGATAGGAACTTCGACACACATGTCATTTCTACTTTCATAGCTACTTCCAACGTGGTACTTTTCTTGTCCTGCCCTCTAGGCTTAACACACCCATTTGGTCTCTCCAAACACAAGGCAAGTTCCTTTGACGTAGACCCCGCACACATCTTTTTCTCCCTCAGTACCTTGCACAGGGACCAGTATTTTGTAGTGAAGCAAAGCATCTAGGGTATATTTATTGAGGATCTACAATATGTCAGGCAATCGTCCAGGTACCAACAATAAAGCAATGAACAATATAAATTCAGCCCTTGTGGAGGTTACATTTCATTCACAGATGCTTAGATACCTTATTCATTTCTATTGGCCCTTGCATGAGTTCGCTTTTGTGGCATAATAAACAACCTCAAACTCTTAGTAGCATACAACCATGAGAATTTATTTTGCTCATGAGTCGGGAGGTTTGGGGATCAGCTCTCTTCAGGCTTCAGCAGTGAGCCAGCTTCACTTCAAGATCTCTCATTTGCCTCCCTTCCACTCCCACCAGGACCAGGAGGCCAGCAGAGCACTTTTTTTTTCACAAGATGGCAGAGGTTCAAGAACAACAACAGAAACATGTAATGCCTCTTAAGGCCTAAGCTCGGAACTGGGTCATTGCCACTGGTATCAGTGGCCAAAGCAAATCACAAGACTATGCCCAACATCAAGACAAAAAGACATATACTCTTCCCATAGATGTGAGGGGACTGCGAGTCACCTGACAGAAGATATCAATAAAGTGGAGGGGGGAATGGGTGTGAAGAATCAAGGCAATAGTGCTCTTATTTACAATTCAAAAATAAATATACAGAAACATTTTTAAAATTATCATGATCATCATCAGCAGCAGCAGCAGCATCATGATATCTGTGCCCCTCACAGAGCTAGTGCAATGAACCTCCATTAAATTTCTGCTCCTCCTTCATCCCATGTGTTTGGAGGAGTGATTATTCTTCTTCCAGGTAAGCAGGTGGGTATCTTTCTTGGCCTATCCTATCCAAGCACATCTCCCAAGACACAGTGATTAGTCCACAGATGGATATGTGACACCCGCCCCCCCAAAACAGATCAGGTAAAAGCCTTGCTCAAGGGTGCTGGTCAACAAAGCTATATCTCTTGCTGAAGACCACATTAAGTTGGAGCTTCTGGGGCCATCTTTCCACTGAAGCTGGGGAATGGAGACAACACAGAAGAAAGCAGAGCTGAGATGCAAGAAATGCCAGAATCCTGATGTCAGCTGGAGTCCCTGGATCCTCTGTGCCAGTGTCTGTCCAAATTCCGATGATTCCTTGATGGCTCAAGAACAAAGGCATTATCAAGATTGGTTCTTTAGCTGCCTATGTTAAAAATAGTAATAATAATATTGACAGTAATGAGTAGATTCACCCACTGTATATCTATATCACATATATGAACAGATACACATAATTTGGGATGAATGGGTTTGAATGGTGCCCAGGGCTGAGTAAATCTATTCCACTCCTCTCAACAAGGTTATTCTTCCTAAAATGAGTTTTATGACTCCTGCAGCATTCACATACCCACTCTTTTTGTTCTGTATTTTGTACTTTTAACTTGAAATAGATAACCATGCATATTTGTGAGCAGTCACTGAGTGAAATTCCATCTTTGAACATTTTCTGTGTCTTACTTAATATAAACTAGAGATACAACACAAGAAAGGGAACATTCACTTTAAAAAATATTTTTTCTGCATCTCATTTAAGCTATAAGTTCTTGAGGGCAGAGAATATTTCTTCTGTATTAATTCTTTGTAAAAGGACAAGGGTGGTACACCGCAATGAGTCTTGTTTAATAATTATTGACTTCAGAGATCTTTAAAGGAGTTGGAGGAAATTTTCCAGAGTTTCAGGAGAAATGCCCAATTAAAAAAGGTAATAGGCATAACATTCACTAAGGGTCCAGTATGTGCTGAACCCTTCACAGATCATTGATACACATTACTAATTTACAGTTGTAAGACTCTTACTCCATGATTTCAAGACTTACTATTAAGTTACAATAATCAAGACAGTGTGATATTGTTGGAAAGGTAGACATATAGATCTTTGGAACAGAGCTGAGAATACAGAAAGAGAATCACACATATATGGACATTTGAGTTTCAACAAAGATAAAAGGTAATTCAGTGGAGGAAGGACAGTCTTTTCAATAAATGTGCTATAAAAATATGGATATCCAAAAGTAAAAGAAATTTAACTTCTTTTCATATTTACATCATACTAAAAAATTAATGCAAATGGATCATAGACATAAAATTGATAACTATGAAACTTCTAGAAGAAAATATAAAATAAAAATTTTTGACATTGTACTAGGCAAAGATTTACTAGATATGATACCAGAAGTATGATTCATAAAAGAAAATATTAATAAATTGGACTTCATTAAAATTTTCTACTCTTCAAAATACACTTAAGAAAAAGGAAAAGACACAGACTGGGAGAAAATATTTGTAGCTCATATATTTCATAAAGGACTTTTATTCAGAATATGTAAAGAACTCTCAAAGTTCAATAATAAGAAAATGAACTACCCAGGTTAAAAATGAGCAAAAGATTTGAACAGATGCTTCATAAAGTATATATATATATGTTTGAATGGTGAATAAACACAAGATGCTTAAAATCATTGATCATTAAGAAAATGCAAATTAAAACTACAAGAAGATGTCAGTGCATACCAGTTAAAACTTAAACAACCCAATGCCCACCAACAGATGAATGGATCAGCAAATCGTGGTTTACCCATGCCAAAAAGAAGGAGGAGGAGGAATAGTAGGAGGAGAAAAATAATACACTCAATATTATGGATAAACCTCCAAATAATTATGTTGAGTAAGAGAAGCCATACAAAAAAAGAATGTAATCTGTAGGATTCCTTATATATAAAACTCTAGAAAATGCAGACTTAACAGATCAGTGATGATTGCCTGCTGGGGAGGGCAGAGAAGACTTGCAGAAGGGCACAAGGAGTCTTTCTAGGGAGATGGATGAGTTTGTTATCTTGATGGTGGTGTGAGTTTCATGGGTGTAGACATATGTCAAAGCTTATCAAATTGTGCCCTTTAAATAGATGCAATTTATTTTATGTCAATTATAACTTAATAAAGCACATTTTTAAAATAGCAGTTTACTTTTGCATGACAAACCTGCAAGTATGCTATTATCAATTTTTTGCAAATGAAGACATGGAGATTCAGAAAGTTAAGTTCCCAGCACACACACGCAGGGGGAAAGGGGCCCTGAAACAGCCAGGTTGTTTGGGTTAGTTACCTTGGACAAATCCTTTCATTTTTCTGCAGCTTCTGCATCCATAGGGCCTAGGTTATGTAACCTGGATTGTAAAATAACTAATTTTTAAGGAGTAAATTTCAAGTGATTTCTTCATTTGAAGATCTTGTTTTTATTTCTCAGGTTTGTGGGGAATATTCACCTATAAAAGGGTGCTTCTCTCCAACCAGACTAAGGGGGTAGGGAAAAGGTCCTCTCCATGATTCATGGAAAGAACCACAGCAGATGACAGGATGTCCCCAGAAGCCCCTACAACTGCCCTTTGCCAACTTGGTACAGAGATGCCTATAAGCAGGATGAATCTCAAGGAAAAAGGCATATTGTAGCCTCACATCATAAATTTTACAGAGCTGCTTCATGAAAAATAACTTTGGGTCCAAAAACTCCGCAAGAAAAATGTCCAACCTGTCTTCAAATTTAGGAACTTTGAAAAGTTTGCATACCAGCAGGTCGAGATTCACTTCGTACATCTTAGTGCTTCAGTGTACTATATTTGGCTAGAAAACTAAATGCCCGCTTTCTGGCAAACCACACAGTATTCATAGGTGTGAGCTCTTAACTGAGCTTTGTCAAGTTGCCATTAAACATATGGGCCGGGTTTCTCTAGTTCTCTTAATAAATAACAAGTAGTTCAGCTTATTAGATGAGTGTTAATATTCCACATCCGGAAAACCAAGAATTTAAAGAGCAATAAGCACTTTGCAGGAAATTAACCCAAAACCCAGCAGTCTGGAATAAGCCAGGTGAAGTTAAGTAAGGCATATGGCTTTTAGTCTATTTCTATTATACTGCTTTGATTTACTTTCAAAAAGTCAAGGCTGGTGTTTTGTTTTGTTTTTTTTTTCTTGGTGTCTTGAATGTAAGTCCTTTGTCTTTGTTGGGTTCCTCCCCAGAACAGACCCCAGGACAAATGAACTACGATGCCGGTAATTCATTTAGGCAGTGATCCCAGGAGGCATAGTGGGGGCATAGGAAGACAGGTGAGAAGGGAAAGAAGCAGTCAAGGTGTGAAAGTGAGCAGGTGACCAACATGGGCATCTGAGTTTTGGTCCCACTGAGGACCCTCTACCAGACTGTGGAGAACACAACTCAGAACTGGCCCTGAGCAGGCAAACTGGGTATGTGCCAACAGTGCCCAGTGGTTGAGGAGTGCCTCTGGGTGCTTGAACTCCTAAACACTTCTGGCCTGCCCAGTATAGGGGCTGAGAGTCCTCCCTCATTCATCCAGTGGACCCCTTGGGAAAAAGAGATGAGGGATTCCATTGTGCATGGGCCCTTCGGGGTGGCCTGAGAGGATAGGTGCAAGGCATTGATTCATCCCCAAAAATTTGTGTCTGTGTTTATTGGCTTGCCTTGACTTATCTACATTTTTTAGATGTCATTTTCTACTAAATTACCTTTATTTTTCTCTGTCACACTGTGTCACTGTATCACACTGAAATGTGATAGCAACCTACTGCTGAGAGAGACCTGTGAGTGGTCACACAGACCTGAATTTCTCCTTCCATTTTAGGACATCTTTGGAGGCATGTAATCCCATGTCACTGAACCAAGTAAGACTCTGACAGAGAAACACACACACGAGGAAAGTAAGCAAGGATACAAAGGGAGAGACCCCTCCCCCAAAAAAGACTTGGCTCCATTCAAGGAAGATAGTTGTGTTGGACTTAACTGGGGAGATCCAGCTGGCTCCACAACAGGGCTCACCCCAAGATGGCCAGCACCTCTCTTGATCTGGAAGTTATGAAGTCCAGCTTCCATTACCCACACATTACTCCCATAGAACGGGCAGCTTCTGTGGATGCATGTGTGACCATAGTGGGGAAACCCTCAGGATACCTTGATGCTGGATCCAAGGGGGATCCAGCCAGACTGGAGGCTTCAAACAAAACAGACGTGACCCCTTAAAGGTGGGGACTAGTCCCAGAACCTAGAAGAGCACTAACTACCTGGATTTGGATTTGGAAACATGCCTATGAGAGAGTCAGTGACTGCACAGCGCTCCAAGCCCCAGTTATAGTCCAAGTACCTAGCAGTCCTCATTCTTGGGACCACCAAGTCATCTACCCAGGTGTACAGGGACAAAAACAGACCCTGCTTTCAAAGGTCTCACAGTCTAGCAAGGGAACAGGGAGGACCAAAAACCGCTAGAATGCTGGGGCCACAGGGAATCTCTTGAGGGGGAAGAGGGCAAACAGAGGGCTTCCCAGGGAGGTGAGGGCTTATGGGTATTTATGAACTGTGTCTAGGAGGATTTTACCAGATGGGGGAAGTGGGGAGGAACATTCCAGGCATTTGTACATGTGAGCAAAGACAGAGGGAACTGGAAGTGTAGGGCAATTTTAGGAAAGCAGACCCAGTGCCTGCCTAAGAAAGTAGCCATGGAGTAATAGAAGAACTTGGCAATAGATAAGCACATCACTATTTTCTGAGTGTTTAAAAATTATCCACTTTTTATATGTTGAATAATATGCAATTCTTATGTGTCAATATAGTATGTCATTGTATTTTAAATTAGAGTTATGTGCCCATTATTTTATAGTTGAATAATGACTTTGTAACCCCTAGAGACTCTTAATCATTCCCCCAATTCACTCTCTCCTCCTTCCATAGGATCCCTAGGTTTTAGTAGAACACATGGACACTCAGAATAAAGACTAGATTTTCCATGATGCCATGCAGCTAGCTGTGGGCAAATGAATAAGCTCTATCCCTGGGGTTGGCACATTCCAGGAACACTGCTAGAACATCAGCTGGAGCACAACCTTTGCCTCTTCTTCCTGACTAAGAACTCAGGAATCAGAGCCATCATTCCAAACTTGAGGGCTTCTCTTCAGTCCTCTTTCTACTGAATCTCAGACTCTCCAGAGGAGCAATGTGCTGCTGGGTTTCATTGCCAAGCCTTCCATGTGGCAATGACCATGCTGACATGGGAACAAATATCCTGTGCATGCCAGCACATGTCCTCTACTGCAAGGTCCGTGGGGTGCCATGGGAAATTCTGCCAGTGGAAATTATGGAAGGATTCACAAAGAAGTGACCTCTGAGCTGGGGGACAAATCACAGAAAGCTTTATAGAAGAAGTGGAAGGAAAGCATGTTCAGGTAAGGGATGCACCCTGTACAAAGAGCAGAGGGATAGAAAAACCCAGGGTCTGGCTCAGGAAACAAGATGCATGCATTACCAGGCAGAAGTACCCATGGAAGACACTGTGCCAAGTTCATTCCTAACATGTGTGCAGCCCAGGGCAGGAGTGCAAAGGCAAACCCGTCTACTAAACCTCTAAATATGCCAGGGACAATGTCAACCAAGCTGTTGAAAGGACCTCTCTCTTCCTGTCTATGTCTACACGGTACACCCTCATAATCATCTGGAAGGCAGGCTTGAGTTTAGAGTTGTTGGACTCCTCAGAGTTCCAAAATGAAAAGAGCCAGGCAGGAAGAGCCAGACCATGGCCCACAGCAGCCCTCTCCTCACCTCGTCTCTTTTCATCCCTGATTTTGTCCTAGACCACAAGGGGCCTCATATTCATGCACACAAACACCCCAGGCCACACTTAACCAATTCCATCCATACAAATTGCAAATACCTCCAGCAACCAGACCCCAGGTCTATACTGTGTACCCCAGTGATACAGTTCACCCTCAGAATGAAAGAGTCATGTAAGCCTGGGAAGGAAGGTTGGGGTTTTGGGGCAGAGAATTGCAGGATCCTGGTACCTTGAGCAGGTCCAGAATTAGAGCATGGCCCTGAACAGGTAACTTTTGTGGTTTTGGAGGGGCAGACACTTCACCCTGGGGGAGGGGCTTCACTGGAGGAGGCCTAGGGTGGGGCTTCTAAAGCACAGGGCCCAGAAGGGCCCTGGCCCTGGTCTAAGAGCAGTAGTTGTATCCTGCTGTAAGCATCCATGTGTTGCTTCTCTTTTTAATGGTTGTTTCCCTGTTAAAACTGGGACTGTGAGAAAATCATGCTCACAGTTATATTCCAAGTACCTAGCAGAGGGACTGCATACGTAGTGCACATTCCATGACTGGTTGTTGACTAAGTCACCTAGACAGGTGACTTCCCACTCTGTCTGCTAGTTCAGCTGGTCCTCACGACAAGCCTTAAAGATGAACATTATCATCAACAGTTGACTGATTGTCTTAGTCCATTCAGGCTGCTAGTAATAAAAATACCAGAGATTGGGTGGCTTATAAACAACAGAAATTTATTCCTCACAGTACTGGAAGCTGGAGGTCTGAGATTAGGGTATCAGCATGGTTAAGTGAGGGCATTCTAATTCATAGACTTCTCCTTTCTTCACATGGCAGAAGGGACTGAGCTAGCTTTGTGAGGTCCCTTTTAAAAGGACACTAATCCCATTTATGAGGGCTCCACCCTTATGACCTAATCACCTCCCAAAGGTCCCAACTCCTAGTACCATATCTGGGGCACTAGGTTTTCCACGTATGAATTTGGGGGAAACAAACATTCATCAGACCATAGCTCTGATGAAGAGCCCCATTTGTAGAAAGTCACACAGGCCACAAGTGGTAATGTTCAGCTGCAAATCTAGGCTATCCATTTCCAAATCCCAGTTTCTTCTACTATGGCCCACATAAAGCATTACACAGAGCCATAATCAAAAAATGACTGGACGACTTCACTTGCAAATGGCTGCCTTTGTTTTGTTTGTTTTACAACAAAGAGGGACTGAGTTCCAATTTCCTCTCAACACTTAGACATTTTGACTTATTTTTTTAGGTCCTGGGGCTGTTGAAAAATTAAACTGAGTCGTTGCTGGTTTCTGGCCTCGGTTGCCAGTGTCCACTCCACCCCCTTTCCTGGCAGCCTCTGCGGGAGGACCAGAGCCCCGCCACCAACACCAAGAGTTCCAGAGTCAACACCAAGGATATTCACACACAAAGGGGGATGGCAGCCTTTTTTATTTTCTTAGAAAAATTGCAGAATCTTCTTCAGATAGAGATGCATGTTGGGGTTGCCTTGAGTGTGGTAGGCCACTGCTTTTTGTGAGTGTGTAAAGATAGGATGCTGGGCATCATAAAATTATTCCATTACCTCATTTTTAATTAACTATTTTGAGACAACTTAGAATTAGTAGCCATCAATAGGCGCTTTCTGTTAAGCATTTATCAAATAAAACTAAAACTCCAAATTATTTCCAGTTTAGCAGTAAAGAATAAAGAACATCAGAAGAAAAGAAAGTGAAGAGATAGATTAGTTAGTTTTCTTTTAAAAATAGAATCATCTCTTTGTGAGCATGTGTTTTTTTTTGTTTTGTTTTGTTTTGTTTGTTTTTTTAAGGGGAGGTGGAGGTCCTGGACTGATCTTAAAGTTCAATGAGAGAAAAAGCACATTTTAGAGCAAAAAATAAAAGTGTAGATTTAATGTAAAAAAATAGTAATAATTAAAAAAAATAAAAATAGAATCATCTGGGTGGGAAACTTTCCGTCATCTTCAGCTCCTCTGCCCACCTTGTTCTAGGCATCCACACTGCTTGTTTCAGTGGAGCCTCGGTGCAAAATCCCTCTCAATTCTCAGCCTAGCTCACACTTTAACTGCCAGCATTAGTTCAAGATCTGTCTCTGTCTCTGCCCCAAGGCCACCAATGCTATATTTTCCTTAAGGAGAGACCTCATTATGTCAGTCATCCCAAATCTGCAATCATTCCCCATTGCTTGCATCCTAATGTCTTATCATGGCATTTGGAGGCCTCTTTGACTTGGCCTCAAGTCCCTTCCTGTCCGTTGTCCACCACAGTGCCACAGTCTGCCATGCCGCAACCCCATGCGCTTCCTGTGGGTCCCTGTGCCTACCACTCCGTGCTCTCCAACTTTCCTCCCCTGCCCCACTCAAGCCTGTGGAAAGCCTTCTCCTTGTTAGAAGCTCAACTCAAATGCCACCTTCTATTCCAGCCTCCAAGCCTGCCTATACTATACTTCTTCCTTTTGACTCCATAGAAATTTGTGTGTCTGTTTCTGCATCCTGTCTGTACTTAGAGGCCAGGGGCAGCAGGTGGTCATACCCTATTCTTCCTTGTGTCTAGCACCAGACAGGTGATCAATAAATATTTATCTGGGTAAATGTATTAACAGATGCTGACTGAAATTCTCACTAATATGTAAATGATCAATAACCTTCTCTCAGGAATAGGGCTAATTTCAGATACAAAGAGGCAAAAGTCCAAGAGATTCAGTCATCTGAATCAGGTTAAAGAGATTAGTTGGAGCCAAGAAGAAACAACTTTTCCAACTTGGGAATGCAGCTTGCCTATGGAAATGGTAGCATTTGTGTGTACCCAACAAAAAGACTCATTTCCCCCAACTCTGGTAACTCAGACGAGAGAACAAAGTTAATTTTTTTCCTATTAGAGATACTTGCCAAGGTTGTGATTTTAAGAACTTTCTAAGCCTTTTATTTGCAATTCAGTTTAACTGCTTTCTAGGGTCTGAGATTTGCCTGCTGGGTTTCCCAGTCCCCAAAGGGTTTTGAAACACAGAGTTCATAATAAAAATTAATGTGTCACTCCTTAGAGGCAGGGGAGAAGGTCAGCTAGTGTGGAACTGGTTATGATACTTTAGCTTAGTAATGGGTCTAACCAGTGATTAATGAGCAGATCTTAGCTGGCAGGATGAGATACAGTGTCCTCTCTATTCAGTTTTGTTTTTGCAAATGTGGGACGCATGAAAACAAGACCAAGGGTGACCCTGTGTGCCAGGCATCATGTGGAAGAAGTGTCCTTGCACAGCTCTGCCTGCACCACCTCATTTCTGGCCTGGGGGCCACCTTTTGGGTCTCTCCCTCACTAGTGCCTGCCAATGTTTTTGAATTGTATGGTGGTTTCGTGTTGTGGATAAAAGTCCTATATTTGCTTGGACAAAGAGACCCAATTCATTTTGCTCTGAGTCCTGGTTTCATTTACAACCTACCTCTTCAGAGGTAGAAGGTGTATGAACTCACTTTTCCCACCACCTTGTCTCCATGGCATCTTTTCAGGTTGCGGTTGGAAAACCCAGTGACCTCCCAAGTCTGGACACAGGCACTTGTTATGACTAATGCACAGCAGCACCCAGAGTTACTGAGGCTCACCTGAAGCAAGAGTATGGGGCTCACCCAGCTGGATGGGGACTCCAAGAACAAAAGCATGATAGTTTGGGGGAGGAGGGTGCTGAGATGCCAAAGTCTGGGAATTGCTAGATGAGTGAAGAAGCAGGAAAAATGGACGTTCTCTTCCATGACATAACATTTCTCTCAAGAAATTTAGATAATCTAACGTTCTCCAGCCGGGAAATTAGAAAAAGTACCGAGGTGAAGGGAAAATACCTCTATGACTTAGTTTTCCCATTTTCTTTCATGATGCAAGATAGCCTTGTTGTCAAACTAAAAAAAAAAAAAAAAAAATTTAAATTAGCATAAGTTATAGCCTTGTGTGTAAGTTATTAACCTAATTACATAGGACAAAATCCGTCCACAAATTTTAGGTAGGTTACTCAAATCATCTTCAGATTTTCTGAAGATGGAAAATAACCAACCAAGCAAGAAGGGCTTGTGCTTCCAACACTGTGATCAGTGCTGTAATGGACAGAAGAAATCTGTGACATCATATTTTGGGTTTCTTTTTATGTTTAACAAAGTATATTTTTAATGATCATAGTGTAGTATTTGTATGATAACTACCTCCTGCACCGTATGTGAAATTTAATTCATTTCTTGCTTTGATATATTTTAAATTGTGTTTTTATCTTTATTTTTAAATACCTGTGCATGAGGGTATGTGAACCTGTCAATGTTCTTTTTTACAGGAAATGTTACCCACAACATCTTGCTCAGTTTCTAACTTGTGTAAGGTTGTTTATTGAGTATATCAGAGTGGTCACATAACCCAAAGACATCTGTGCATAGGCCAGCTAAAGATGAATGAGATGATCTAGCTCAAAGGCTCAGCTTGGTAGGGTTGATAGTAATTACGTCAGCCAATCATATGAGAGTACAAAGACCAGAGAATAGAAAGAATGTTGGCAAGGAAGAATATTCAAGTCACTGTTGCTGCAGAGCAACACCTAGAATGTACTAAAACCACCATTTTATTATACTTATGGATGATATGGGTCATAAATTTGGAAAAGATGCAGCAATAAATGACTTTTCCCTGTTCCACAGCATCTGACTCCTTAAGTGAGAAGACACATAGTTTGGGGGTACCTTGACAGCTGGGAGCCAGAATAATATACAGGCATCTCAATGTCTGGCAGTTGATTTTAGCTATCTGTTGGGACCTCTCTGGAGCTGTCAGCCAAAACACTTAAATATGTCGTATGTCTGTCTGTGAGCTAACTTGAGCTTCCTCACAGTATGGCAGCTGGGTTTCCTGACTCAATGTCCCAATAAAACAAGATGCAAATCCATGACATTTTTATGACCTCGTCCCATAAGTCATACAGCACCACTTCCACTGAGCTCTGTTGGCCAATGAAGACACAGAGTTCTGCCCAGTTTCAAGCAAAAAGGACAGAGACCCCACATCTCAATCAGTGGAATTTCAAGGTCACAGTGCAAGAAGGGCCTGTAGGATGGGAACTACTGTTTTAAAAATCACAACACACAAAGAATGGAAAGAAACAAATATTGCAGGGTGTTTATTTCTGGTTGTGGCACTATTAGAAATATATCTCTTCTTATCTGTTTTTCTAAATTTTTACAATGACTACACATTGCTTTTGTGATGAAAAATGGGTACTTTATATTAAAACAAAACTCTACATACTAAGAGTAGCAAAAAATGAGAAGCTAGTAAAGAAGAAAACACTAAAAGGCAAGGCTACCCTTGCTTTGAATCTTATTTTTTTCAAATATAAATAAATATATTGATGCTGCATAGTTGGAAATTTCCAAAAAACAAACAAACAAACAAACAAACAAACTTACTCTAAGACAAGGATTTGGGTGCAAGTGGTTTATTTTGAGAGGTGATCCCAGGAAGCACTGTAGGGGAATAGAGGAAGTGAAATAGAGAAGAATAGGACCAGTACCAGTGCATTACGCTTAAGTTACCAATGAGAACAACAGAGGCTCAATCCCACTGGGGACATCTGAAAGACTGTGTAGAATGTGAAGCATAAGGAAACTATTCATCTACTAACTCCCCTCAGTCATCTGTTGAGAGTTGCTCCCAGGATGTAACTCCCAGGGCTTGTGCATATGGGCTGAGCATCTTTCTGAAGCCAAGACAATCTTCACACAGTGGTGCTCACCATAAGAATACATAGGAACACGGAGGGCCCTGGTAGCATCTGCCATCAATGTGCATAGAATTAGTTCAGAACTAAGTATTTTCACCATGGATGCTTTTAAATTCATTAGCACAGATTAAAGGTGAATGTCATCAAGCAGCTACTTCACAATATTTTAAGGCAAGGTGATATAATATCTGAAACCATAGGGGGAAAGATTATAATTAAATTATGATAATATTACATACTTTAAAGAAGACAAATGCATCTTTGGTTCTAACAAAGAACCCTTCAATTTAGCGCATGTGAACAGAGCTTGGATACCTATTCAGATGCGTCCTGCCCAGTTTACAACATTCATCCACTGGCACAGAGGAAACCACCCGAACTCAACCCCCAGAGAGCCAATAGCAGAAATATACCTCATGATGCCATCTAGAAAAAAAAAGTATTTTTTTTTTAACATGAACAAATCATGGTAACAAACCAGTGTAAATCTTGTTGGCCTAGGTGCTGGGACACAAGATTCTGATTTCCACACTAAAATGGGCTCCTATTGAAAGAAAAGGTGGCTGTCTAACTTCGTAAAATGAGGAATAAGATATTTAAAATTTTTGTCATGGCCCTGATAATCCTTTTTCAGTAATTCCATGTGACTCACTCCAGTGGGACATCTCAGCTGTATACTCATTACCGTGAATGGCCCAAACCTCCCACTTTAGCGCTGAAATGCCATGGTGACCAATGCAGAAGATGATGGGCTGCCTGGACTTTCTCAGAAAATGAGCTTAGAACAAACAACTTCATTACCAAAAATGTGACTCTTTTCCAACATTTCATTTTCTTCACCTGGCAGAAAAGGAAGTATATGACCTACTATGGTACAACCACATCCAAATGGTGCAACAGAATACTAAGAAATATACAGCCATGTCACTTCCTTTGACCAATGGGATGTGAGCAGACATGGTACAGCAGATGGTTGAAATGCACTTGTATGATCTGGTTTTCCCTCTTGAGCTTCTGCCATCACCATGAGAAGAACCAGAGGATCAATCCTATCACACTGGAAACAAGATGAGGGGCATGTGGAGCACAGCCACCAGGCCAAGCCCAATCTTCCATAGAAGCCAACCCTCAGCCAATCCACAGACATGGCAGCTAGATACTTATTAATGTATGCCACTGAGATTTTGTAGTTGTTATGCAGAATTTTTCTGACATAGTTAACCAATACAGTGCCTAAGAAGGAACATTACAAAACTGAAAAGTTTAATATATCATCATTAAGTAATTTTTCCATAATGTATAAGATATAAAACACTCTCCTATTTCCCACGCAACAGTTTATATAATGTGTACTTTCTGGGAATCTTCCATTTTTCACTAATGCTTCTGTAAGGAGAAAATGTATTGAGTTTCACATCTGAGGACACAGATCTAGGTACTGGGACACAAGAGCCAGGGTAGAAGGACTCTTGAGTGAATATATTCCCCAAGAGTGTATAGGTTTCTTAGGAAGGACCACCATTTCCCTAGCCCATGAAACTAGGGATTTGTGATATTTCTAATTCCAAGCATTACAGATTCCCTGGCTGATAGCAGCTGTTCAACAAATGTGTTCAATTTCAAGTCTTACCAAAAATGAACGAGGAAATTAGAGAAGATATATAGCCTAATGGTTAAGATTAGAGGCACATGAACAACCCTGCCAGGGTTCAAACCCAGCTCTGTCAACTATTACATTGAACCAGTTATACTCTAGCTCAATTTCTTCAACTGTAAAATATGGATAATAGTGGTTTCTTCTTTGCATGTCTTTTGGGGAGGATAAGCAAATGTAGACATGTTAACCATTTACATATAGAAGCATTTATACATCTATATATGGTTGAGGAAAGCACAGATACCTTCCCTGCCAGATGGCAATAGGGCATGGATGAACCATGGCACCAGGAACATAAAGATTACTTACTCATGGTGGCCTGGAGATGAAGTGCATACGGAAATAAAAGCACTGGGAATCCAAGAAACTGTACAATTAATCACTATGAAAAATAGGGTACTCATAAAGAGTCAGAGGCTATTTGTGATAGCAACACAGAACATGCACAGGAAAAAGGAGAAACTAAAAGCTAAAAATATGTACTTGAAAGAATGCATGGTGCTATAGACTGAATTGCATCCCCCCAAAAATTCATACGTTGAAACTCTAACCTCTGTGAGTATATTTGGAGATAGAACTTTTAGGAGGTAAAGTTAAATAAGGTCATAAAGTGGAGCTTTGATCTGATCGGATTAGTGTCCTTCTAAAAAGAGACACCGGAGCACTCTTTCTCTCCCTCTTTCCCTCTCTGTTTATGACATAATTTGCCATGGAAAAAGTTTGGCCTCTGACCCCATCCAAGAGGCATGAGCTTCTAATATGTCCACAGCTCCTCAGCAGAAAATTTTAACTCTAACTTGAGGAAACAAAACCATCATTTTCATCATTATCATCAACCTTAACTACAGTGTCCAGACCTGCACCATCCAATATGCTAGTCACACGTGGATCTTTAAATTTAAATTATTTAAAAGTAAATAAGACTTAAAATGCATTTCCTTGGTATAGCTAGTCACATTTCAAATCTGGTGGCTCTTCTTTTGGGCCACAGAACACTCCTATCATCACAGAAAGTTCTATCAGACAGTGTTGTGCTAGGTGTCTACTGCATGCAGCCATTTTCCACATGTTAGGTCACATCATTCTCACAAGAGACCTATGAGGAAGGGTCCATTGGTGCCGTGTTATATGTGTAGAAACTGAGGCTCAGAGGCCAGCAGGAGCCCTCAGTGTCTTAGCCATGTTTTCCTAAATGCATTGTTAATGGGAACGCATAGATAGTGTATCCCCATGCCAAGGCAGACTTTCTCCCACATTGTAGTCTGGGAAAGAAATTAATGTCTGAGCTCCCACCCTCCCCCACTAGGGCTGCCAAAGGCACCGCCTGAAGCTACAGTCCAATTTCCACTTCAGTGTTGTGGAAGAAAAGGGAAGAGAGCATTATCATTTTTTGCTAAAGTAAGTCATTCTTCCCCAACATTCCCACCAGAACCGTTCTGGTGTGTTGGGGGTTTTTTTGTTCTTTTTTTTTTTTTTTTTTTAATATGTGGGGTTAATCTGGTCAAACCCCAAACATGTTTTTCCATATGCTTCTCTTTCGCCTTTTTTATATTTCCTTTAAGTACAAGTGCTAAATCAGTGCCATATCTTTATTAGTTTTACACTGATGTTGTTGACATTTTTGAGAGCTGTTTGATGTCTGAGAAACTCATGAACCTTTTATTTGCTCTTTTGAAACTTTAAAAAAAAAGTCATTGCTAAACCTTTTTAAAAGTCTTTAATACAACCAGAGAAGGACTATGTTTGTATGCAAGTAAGCCACCTTGTACCCAAATATATTTCAACTGGGTCTGAGGATTCCAATCTCCTATTCATTATTTATTAAAGTGCTATTAGTCCATGTAGGAAAATATTTACTGTTACATTCTCCCGACTGCATTCCCACTCCTCAGAGTTGCTGGAAAGAGCAAATGGAGGCAGTGCCATGACCAAGTTCATCCCTACAGTCAAATCTGTTGGCCCCTTCCTCTCCTGACCCTGCTTCGTCCCCATCACAAATTCTCCAGGACATCTGATGCAAGCAGTAGAGGGGGTCACATGAGCTAGAGCTGAGCTCACCGGAATGATTTGTGAGCCTTGGTATTTGCACATATGTGGTCATGCGGGACTTCTCTGGCCGGGCCAGCCATTTTCCCCCCACATCTGCTGGTTAATCAGAAATCCAAATGTACAAGACAGCACTGGGGACAAGAGGGGGGAATGTGTGACCCATTCTGGAGAATTCACACTGGAAACAAAGAGTATGTGACAATGATGTTAGCTCTTTCCCAATAAATGAAATTTACAAATGAAATTTAAGATGCTTCTTTTGAGTAAAAACCATGGCACTCACTCAGCATGGTCTAGCAGATGGCAGGTGAGTGAGCCTTCCCATTTGGAATGCTTAGTCCCATTTGTGACTGTTGCCATGGCAATCTGTTCCCCTCTGTCTGCTTCCCAGCCCTCACCTTTGTATTTCTGTCTCTTTTTTACTTTCTTCTACCTCTTCTTCTCTCATTCTTTCCTCCCAACTTCAGCTTTCCTGTGTCCCCGACTCCCAGGAGAAGCCTCAGAGTCAAATTCTGGGTGGGCAGACACATCTGAAGCCTCTACCCAGGCTCTAAACCCCATTCTCTGGCGACAGCCAGGTCCTTTCCTGTGGACTCTCTTAAAAAAAAAATGCAAAAACACCCTCCTCTAAAAAAGGTTAAAGTTAATTAAATTTGCCAAAACTTTAGTATGCAATACTTTTCTGGGGAGACAGAATGCTGAGAAAGAGTAAGAAATGGCAAGAAGGTTAAAAATAAACCTAACCCAGCTTCAGTTTTGACCTAGGGCTTGCTGGTGCTGGTGAAAAGCCATACTTTTAGATGGTGCTGCCCTTACAACAAAGATGTCATCACACCCATTCTTGCCAGGATCCTTAAGTTTTCAAGGAAAACACAAAGTCCTAACAAAGAAGAGAAGGCATTAAAAACATCTTGGAGAATCCTAGCATCTTGTAAGAGGAAGCAAGTCCGAACAGGAAGCGATCCAGACACACATGAGCTGTTGCTATTCTAGAGAGGAGAAAAGAAAGAAAAACAAAAACTGTTGGCAATGATTTCAAATGGCACTCTGTTGTGGGCAAAGGAGTTCATCAACCCATATTCACCTGTCTAGCCATCCGTGTTTTGCAGCCTGGCTACACTCACTAAGGATTTTTAACATCACCCCTTGTTCAGGCATATTAAAAAAAAAGAAAAATACCATTCTGTTTGCCTTAAGGACAACCCGGTACAGTGGTTGGAATATTCAGGCTGCAGAGAAGAGAAAACACAACCAAAGTTGATATGAGGAAACAGTGGTCTCCTATCCTGAAGGGCTTCGGGACTAATCCACAATGTTATCAAGAACTCACTTCTTCTCTCCTCTCCACTTGGTCATCCAGCATCTACTCCACCTTAAGCTTGGTTGTTCTCCTCATGGTCCAGCCATCTGGACTTTGTACCTCCTGGCTATGTCTAGTTGGGGAGAGATGTAGGATTGCTTCTGGAAGCTCTCTCAGAAAAGCAAAGGGAACCTTCCCAGACACTCACAGCGAAGCTTGCCTTGCAGATCATCAGCCTGGATCCCATCAGATGCCTTCTCCTAGACTACTGGAAGGTAAGGGCTATGGGATTACCCTTAGGCCAATCAGGCTTGCCACAGACCTGGAGGTGGGGCCAGCTCCCAAGGCAAGAAGGGGAGAGTGCAAAGCTGAGGATGCAGGGGTCAGCTAGGAAGGAGGAAGGAGGGGATGCCACCGAGTAGGCACCCAGCAGCGTCCACTGCCTGTCATAGTTCCATTACGTCCACTTCCTGGGGTCAGGGTAATGTCACTCTCTCAGGACCACAGGGTCTACTAGACCTTGATTCTCAGTGTAGTCCTTGCACCTCAGGCTATCCCTTGTCTGCGAGATGAGTACAGAAATTGAGAGGAAGCATTTAGCCACTTTGACAGAGTAATTTCATGCTTGTAGAATCTAATAATAACCAAAATTTGGGCTTGTATCTTGCGTGTCTTTGTCTTTTTATTTCATTTTTCTAGTAATTTGATTTTATTGTACTTTACAAAAGTATTGGTCCATGATGGATTTTTTTTTTTTTTTTTTACTTAAAAGCTGGTTCTCTACCACGGACCCTTGCATCTCCACTATGGAAAGTGCTGTGCTAGACCAAAGTCCCAAGGTCAGGAGCCATGCCTGTCTCCCCATGGCAGCCTTAGTAGCTAGGACAGTGCCTGACACAGAGTTGGCCCTCAATATTTGTTGACTGAGTAAATGAACAAGGGACCCAGCTGGGACTGAAGTCCAGGTTTTCAAATTCCAAATCCAAAGCTGCCTCAATAGTGCCATATATGTGCTGAGAAGGTAAATATGTCACCTGATCCCAGGAGTCTTTCTCACCTATAAAGCAGCAAGTGACCTAATCTGGAGACAGAGTCAAGAATGTCTATAAAAGTGGTTTGAATCTCTGCTGGGTAGGAGGTTATGAACACAAGGGATGAGCTGGAAGTGCTGCCAAGCCCAGCCTCTGGAAAGACCCTGATCCTCCTAGGAGGAGCTCCCTAGGGATTTCAAAGCAACTTTTGGGCTGGGGGAGGGGGTATTCTGTTTCCCTGTTGGAATGAAGCCAGTTAATTGCTCCAGACCTGAGAGAGAGCCAGGCAGACTTCTTTTAAAAAGTCACATTTGCATTTGTGAAATGTGTGTAGTGGGGGAAGGGAGAGAACTTCATAGTTCTGTTGAGAATTATGGAAATGGCCTTTATTAAGTTTGAGACTATCCTCTTGATTCCCATGCAGGACTTAAGAATCACCTTCTAGAGCCCTCCATGCCAGCTCATTATATCACTCAGTCCCCTATTTTACATTAAAATACCAACATGGGGGCGCCTGGGTGGCTCAGATGGTTAAGCGTCTGCTTTCGGCTCCGGTCATGATCCCAGGGTCTTGGGATCGAGTCCCGCATCGGGCTCTCTGCTCCTTGGGAGCCTGCTTCTCCCTCTGCCTCTCTCTCTCTCTGTCTCTCATGAATAAATAAATAAAAATCTTTAATAAGAAAATAAAATAAAATAAAAAATAAAATACCAACATGGTGTAGAAAAGCCAATGATGCGTTGTCTTTGACTTCATAAAATAATATTTTCAATAACCCTTTCTCCAGAAAAAAGAAAGAAAAGCAAAGCATCCTGGCCAGCTGTGAGGTGTGAGCCACACAGCCTGCCCAGGTGCTCAAGGCCCATCCACAGCAGGGCCAGGATTTGCTGAGGGACAGGTCATCACTTTCTTTTTCTTTTTAAATGGAAACAGTAACATCACTGCCTGCTTGCGAAATCTCGCTGATCAGTAAAGAAAGCCGTTTTCTCTTTGGTCACAGAAAGTCTAGATGAGGTGGGGAGAGCTATGCGGTAGGGGGGGAAATGGGAATTTCCACACACTCTCCTTACCAAAACCTCTTTATGACTCTCCGTGTCCTTTAATCTATTTGCCCTTAAACAGCGGAGGGGGGGTGGGGCGGAGACAATGCATTTACATGAGTAAAGAGCTACTTCCGTTTCAAATAGGGGTTTAATCTGTTTACTTAAAGGATTTAAAACAAATATTTCAAAAAGCCTTCTAAGATGCCAGCTATCATTTTTTTTTCCCTTTAATGAAGAGTGGCCAACTTTTGGAGTACACATTGAATTTGTTTACAGATAATTAAAAAGCAGACGTTTCAGGATGTGAATATTTAATCACAGCACCGGGCTGGGTCCATTTCCACTGAGTGGACATGTGCTCATTATGCAAAATGCTTCTCCTCTACACACACACACACATACACACACACACACACACGTCATACCCTACATACTAAAGGAACAGTAATAGTTTCAGTGTTTAGCCTTTTTGTTTTTTTGAAATTTATTTTATTTTATTATGTTATGTTAGTCACCATACAATACATCAAGCCTTTTTTTTACTTTGGTGTAAATTAAGTTTGTGGAACCAGAGAAGGTTATAGGAAGTACTTTGGGTGACCAGAGTGTCTCCTGTGATTACATTTATGTTCAAAGTCACTGAGCTGGATCACATGGAGGAGTATTGGAATCACTCTGCATGATTTGCTTAATCAAGTGTTCAAGAGAAATCCATACATATCGTTATCATTTTTCATACTAGTATCATACCAATGATTTTTCTAATCTTTTCAAAATATGTTTTTTATAAGTAGAGTTGGTATTTTCAGGATTTGTATAAATCATAAATATATAGCAAATTCAAGAGGGAAAGAGGAAGACAGGATTTCTGACCTCTCTTATAGATTTGAGAGTTCACGTGGCATTGTATCCAACCCAGAACCTGACATAGACAAAATGCTGAGCAAGTCTTTGCCTAGTTGATATAATTGTGTTGGGTCTCAGCCGCCATGTGTGAGGAAACCCAGACCTCGTGAAGAGGTCACATGTAGGTGTTCTGGCCACAATCCTAAGATTCCAGCCACCAGCCAGCATCAACAACCAGACACATAAGTGAGTGACCTTTCAGATGGTACCAGCCGCAGCCTTCAAGCCATCTCAGCTGATCCTACACGGAGAAGAAATCATCACTGCCCAAATTGCAAATTTCTGAGGGAAATAAGCCACTAAGTTTTGCATCATTTGTAACTCAGCAATAGATAACTGGGACAGGAACCTCTTGGTTCTCCTGTTTTTCCACTTAGACTGTAACTGTGCTGTGTTTATTGCAAAACTTACTTTCCCCTTCCACCAAAGGAAAACAAATATCCTAAGGCTGCTTTATCCTAGGGGGGTCATAGAGATTCTCTCATCACACATTGTAAAGTTCAATGGAATCCTAGGAAAAGTGTGCTTCCTGTTGGCAGCTTTTGCTAATAGAGTGGTTGGTATTTTCAGGAAGCCAACTATATTTCCTCACTCCCAGTTATTCTCTACCTGGATAGTGCAAACCAGAAGGATAAGTAGGATAATGGAAAACAACTCCCATGCCAATATCTCTGATTTAGTAAAGGCCAGCCCTCAGTAAATCTGCTGGAAGGATTTTTGTCCCTGCTCTCAGTCCACATCCCTGGAAGAACCCTATAGAATCTTCCTTCCCCCAACCCAGGAGACAGTGGGAGGCAGTGAAATCACCCAGTCCCCACTACCATCATGTTTCTGACTCACAGACACATTCACCCCTCCTTATACTCCTCAGCTGTTTAACAAGGATTCTGTGTGATGCCAGTTCTCTCCATGGCCCTTATTACCTGATGCCCTGACTTTGGGGAACAGAAGAAAGGAGTCAGGCATGGAGTGGCTGGGAACTTTGAAATGAAGGTAGTTTTCTATAGTAAGAGCTAAATAGGCTAAATGGGATCCCAAGTAGCAGGTGTGTCATTGGAACTCAGAACACAC
Source organism: Mirounga leonina (assembly GCF_011800145.1). Taxonomy (NCBI): domain Eukaryota; kingdom Metazoa; phylum Chordata; class Mammalia; order Carnivora; family Phocidae; genus Mirounga; species Mirounga leonina. The sequence goes on from NW_023270374.1 coordinate 3,820,855, forward strand.
TTCCCTTTGGAAACAAGCAAGTTCTTTATAAGTAAACTTTGGGAGCACAGTGCAGTCACACACTGGGCGCTTACCTGCAATCCTTACCCTCTCCTGAGAAGGTAAGTGATATCAAGGTTTTACATCACGTCACACGTTACATGATATTATACTGCTTATGTCAGCGTAAGCTGCTTGAGGGGAAGCTCCATGTGACAGCCGTCTCTCTGACCCCTACGTGCTAACACTGGCCCTGGAACATAGTAGATGCTCAACTAATGTTTGAAGAAAGAAGGAAGATGTCAATCATGGTGACAGAGACCCAATAAAAGTATTAAAACACTCCTGCATAGGACAACTCTCCTGCAAAAGCTTTCAAACTGGGGTGCCTGGGTGGCTCAGTCAGTTAAGTGGTTGCCTTCAGCTCAGGTCACGATCTCAGGGTCCTGGGATCAAGCAGAGTGGTGGGCTCCTGGCTCAGCGCGTAGTCTGCTTCTCCCTCAGCCCCTCCCCCACCAGTCATGTGCATGTGTGCTCTCTTTCTCTCAAATAAATAAATAAAATCTTTTAAAAAAAATTCTTCCAAACTATAAGCAAGTGATGCATTTGTCACCTTGCAATGTGCTGAATCAGAGAGGTCCTATCAATCTAAAATTTCCATCACTCCTATTCTGCTTTCCTCTGGCCAGCAGAGGTAAGCTCGTGAAGGGCCTAACCACTGCAGCAGTGAGGCCAGCGCTCAGCCACGTAACAGACATTAAACTTTTGTATAGATTCAGCTATTAAACTAATTTACAGTATCCAACAATTATGTGTTAAATTACACATAAGCTCATAATCTCCAGAAGAGCGAAATTATCTTACTTATTGTATGTGTGTATGTTTGTGTGTGTCGTTGAAATGAGGGTGGGGCAGGGGCAGAGGGGGGCTTGGGGAAAGAGATGAGTATAGAATCCATAATTAAATTTAGACAATCTCACAATCCAGACTCCACACAATCCGGAGTTTCCCTCTGCATTATCAGCCCCGAGAGTAGAGGCCTTTGGTGTCAGGCCACATCCCTCTGCCTGCCACTGATTCCAGCCACAACAGTACACAGGCATGCGCCTTAGGCTCAGGGGTTTCTCTGCTCACTGGATTCACTCTTCTAGATGTAGAAAAAGATAAGGCCTCTTCAGCCCAACAGATAAGTGCTCCAGCCTCCTGTCATTCAGACAGAAAGCCAGAGGCCCTGATGTGGTGGATCTGCTGTCACCCACAGCAGCAATCTCAATAATGCACACTTATTTGAGTATTTCTCCTGCCCTGCCTCAGTCTCCCCACTCCATTCCTCCTGCTTCCTGGGGTCACTGCCCAAATAACTCTCTGCACCTAACTCCTTGTGTCAGGCTCTACTTTCGGGCAACCAAACCAAGCAGGTGAGAATCTCAGCAGGTCAGAAAGTGGCCCCAAAATGAGACACCATGACATAAACAAATGTGTGCAAGAAAAATTATGAGTCTGTGTCCAGTTCACTCAGCTTTGTGGCCTTGAGCAAGTCATTGAGTGACACTTGGCCTCAATTTCCTAACCTGAAAATGGGAATTTTAGAATAATAATGTCAAAGATTCCTCCATGCTCTAAAATGGTGGTATATGTGGGTGCCTGGGTGGCTCAGATGGTTAAGCGTCTGCCTTCGGCTCAGGTCATGATCCCAGGGTCCAGGGATCAAGCCCTGCATCAGGCTCCCTGCTCCGTGGAAGCCAGCCTCTCCCTCCCACTCCCCCTGCTTGTGTTCCCTCTCTCACTGTGTCTCTCTCTGTTAAATAAATAAATAAAATCTTAAAAAAAATAAAAAATAAAATAAAATTGTGCTATATCTTTACAAAGTATTAGGAAGATCTTTTTCCTTGCTGTGAAGGGCCTCATTATTTTAACTATTATTACTGAACATGTTATGCTTTTCAAAATCACCTACACTAAGCCATGTTGAACAAGAGCATATTGGCACCATGAACAAGAGAATGAATTATTGCAATAAATGCAAAACTCTGCTCTAGAAACAGATTGGGAAGCCATTTTCTCTCTTGGTACTATGTTAATGAAATAATTAGATAAGAATAATTTCCTCTTAAACAGAAATGACAAAATCTGAGTGCAACTTTGTGTCCCAACGTACTCATTAATGTTCAAGAAAATGTTGTGGCTATTATTGGGATATGTCCAAAGGATGCACCGTAATCTAGAAAAAATAGAATAGATAAGGGTATTAATGCAGAGTACCATCAGAGATTAACATGTCACATAGCTTGAAGCACTGGCATTTTTAAATTAATTATAATATGTACACTTAGAACTGCCTTGAACATTAGGCTTGTCGATTGAGTATGAAAAAAATAAAAGCCAATCTACTGAACCTCATTTCAGGGAGTGTCCAAGTGATAGAGCTTGTAAGCCACTAGTCCTACGATATAATACCTAAAGATATGTAGCATGTGGATCAAGGAGCAAGATGGTGGAGGAGTAGGAGACCTGGATTTCATCTGGTCTCAGGAACTCAGCTGGATAAGGATCAAACCATTCTGAACACCCACAAGCTCAACAGGAGATCGAAGAAAAGAATAGCAACAACTCTCTGAACAGAAAAATGACCACTTTGTGGAAGGTAGGACATTTTTCTTTCTTTAAAATTTTGGGAGGCACTTTCTTCTAACAGACCAAAATACATCCAAAATCTAGTGTGTGGCACTGATCTATGTACGAGCCTGATCATATTTGATCATATTCTGTTTTTGTTTTGTTTTGTTTTGTTCTGTTTTTGTTTGTTTTTATCTTTATCTTTTTCTTTTTCTTTTTTCTCTCTTTCCCTTTCTTTTCCCCATGCTTCAAGTCTTTTCCAAATTGTTTAGAATATATTTTCTGGGGACGTTATTACCCTGTTAGCATTTTGTTCTGTCATTCATCTATTCTCCTCTGGACAAAATTAAAAGATGGAAAAAATCACCTCAACAAAAAGAACAAGAGGTAGTACCGACTTCCAGGGACCTACTCAATATGGACATTAGTACGATGTCGGATCTAGAGTTCAGAATCATCACTTTAAAGATACTAGCTGGGCTTGAAAAAAGCATGGAAGTTATTAGAGAAACTCTTTCTGGAGAAGTAAAAGAACTAAAATCTAACCAAGTCGAAATCAATAAGGCTACTAATGAGGTGCATTCAAAAATGGGGGTGCTAACTGCTAGGATAAATGAGGCAGAAGAGAGAATCAGTGATATAGAAGACCAAATGATGGAAAATAAAGAAGCTGAGAAAAAGAGAGATAAACAACTACTGGATCACGAGGGCAGAATTCGAGCGATAAGTGATATATGAAGGCAAAACAACATTAGAATAATTGGGATCCCAGAAGAAGAACAAAGAGAGAGAGGGGCTGAAGGTATATTGGAGCAAATTATAGCAGAGAACTTCCCTAATTTGGGGAAGGAAAGAGGCATCAAAATCCAGGAGGCACAGAGAACCCCAATCAAAATCAATAAAAATAGGTCAACAACCCGACATCTAATAGTAAAACTTATGAGTCTCAGAGACAAAGATAAAATCCTGAAAGCAGCTCGGGAGAAGAGATATGTAACCTACAATGATAAAAACATCAGATTGGCAACAGACCTATCCACAGAGACTTGGCAGGCCAGAAAGGACTGCCATAATATATTCAGAGCACTAAATGAGAAAAATATGCAGCCAAGAATACTTTATCCAGCTAGGCTGTCATTGAAAATAGAAGGAGAGAGAAAAAGCTTCCAGGACAAACAAAAAATTAGGAATTTGCAAACATGAAACCAGCCCTACAAGAAATCTTGAAAGCGGTCCTCTAAGCAAAGAGAGAGCATAAAAGCAACATAGACCAGAAAGGAACACAGATAATATACAGTAACAGTCACCTTAAAGGCAATACAATGGCACTAAATTCATGTCTTTCAATAGTTACCCTGAGTGTAAATGGGCTAAATGCCCCAATCAAAAGACACAGGCTATCAGATTGGATTAAAAAACAAGACCCATTGATATGCTGTCTGCAAGAGACTCATTTTAGACCCAAAGACACCCCCAGATTGAAAGTGAGGGGTGGAAAACCATTTACCATGCTAATGGACACCAAAAGAAAGCTGGGGTGGCAATCCTTATATCAGACAAATTAGATTTTAAAACAAAGTCTGTAATAAGAGATGAGGAAGGACACTATATCTTACTTAAAGGGTCTATCCAACAAGAAGATCTAACAATTGTAAATATCTATGCCCCTAACATGGGAGCAGCCAATTACATAAGGAAGTTAATAACAAAAGCAAAGAAACACATTGACAACAATACAAAAATAGTGGGGGAACATTAACAGCCCCCTCATTGAAATGGACAGATCATCTAAGCAAAAGATCAACAAAGAAATAAAGACTTTAAATGACACACTGGACCAAATGGACTTCACAGACATATTCAGAACATTCCATCCCAAAGCAATGGAAAACACATTCTTCTCTAGTGCCCATTGAACATTCTCCAGAATCGATCACATCCTAGGTCACAAATCAGGTCTCAACTGGTACCAAAGATTGGGTACCTATTTTCAGACCACAATGCTTTGAAACTAGAGCTCAATCACAAGAGGACAGTGAGAAAGAACTCAAATACATGGAGGCTAAAGAGCATCCTACTAAAGAATGAATAGATCAACCAATTAACAAGATTGATAAACCCTTGGCCAGACTTATCAAAAAGAAAAGGGAAATGACACAAATCAACAAAATCATGAATGAAAAAGGAGAGATCACAACCAACACCAAAGAAATACAAACAATTATAGGTACATATTATAAGCAACTGTATGCCAGCAAATTAGATAACCTGGAAGAAATGGATGCATTCCTAGAGATATATCAACTACCAAAAGTGAACCAGGAAGAAAAAGAAAACCGGAACAGACCTATAACCACTAAGGAAATTGAAGCAGTCATCAAAACTCTCCCAACAAACAAAAGCCCAGGGCCAGATGGCTTCCCAGGGGAATTCTACCAAACATTTAAGAAGAATCAATACTTATTCTTCTGAAACTGTTCCAAATAATAGATATGGAAGGAAAACTTCCAAACTTGCTTTATTAGGCCACCATTACCTTGATCCCCAAACCAGACAAAGACGCCATCAAAAAGGAGAATTACAGACCAATATCTTTGATGAACATGGATGCAAAAATTCTCACCAAAATACTAGCCAATAGGATCCAACAGTACATTAAAAGGATTATTCACCACGACCAAGTGGGATTTATCCCTGAGCTGCAAGGTTGGTTCAACATCCACAAATCAATCAATGTGATACAATACATTAACAAAAGAAAGAATAAGAACCATATGATCCTCTCAATAGATGCAGAAAAAGCATTTGACAAAGTACAGCATCCTTTCTTGATCATAACTCTTAATAGTGTAGGCATAGAGGGTAACTACCTCAATATCCTAAAAGCCATCTATGAAAAACCAACAGCGAATATCATTCTCAATGGGGAAAAACTGAGAACTTTCCTCCTAAGGTCAGGAACATGGCAGGGAGGCTCACTATCACCACAGCTATTCAACATGGTACTAGAAGTCCTAGCCACAGCAATCAGACAACAAAAAGCAATCAAAGACATCTGAATCGCAAAGAAGAAGTCAAACTCTCACTCTCTACAGATGATATAATACTTTATGTGGAAAACCCAAAAGACTCCACCCCAAAACTGCTAGAACTCATACAAGAATTCAGTCAAGTAGCAGGATATAAAATCAATACACAGAAATCAGTGGCATTCCTATACACCAACAACAAGACAGAAGAAAGAGAAATTAAGGAGTCAATCCCATTTACAATTGCACCCAAAACCATAAGATACCTAGGAATAAATCTAACCAAAGAGGCAAAGGATCTGTACTCAGAAAACTATAAAATACTCATGAAAGAAATTGAGGAAGACACAAAGAAATGGAAAAATGTTCCATGTTTGTGAATTGGAAGAACATATATTGTGAAGATGTCAATGCTACCTAGAGCAATCTACACATTCAATGCAATCCCCATCAAAATACCATCCACTTTTTTCAAAGAAATGGAACAAATAATCCTAAAATTTGTATGGAACCAGAAAAGGCCCTGAATAACCAGAGGAATGTTGAAAAAGAAAGGCAAAGCTGGCGGCATCACAATTCCAGACTTCCAGGTCTATTACAAAGCTGTCATCATCAAGACAGTATGGTCCTGGCACAAAAACAGACACATAGATCAATGGAACAGAGTAGAGAACCCAGAAATGGACCCTCAACTCTATGGTCAACTCATTTTTGACAAAGCAGGAAAGAATGTCCAATGGAAAAAAGACAGTCTCTTCAACAAATGGTGTTGGGAAAATTGGACAGCCACATGCAGAAGAATGAAACTGGACCATTTCCTTACATCACACACAAAAATAGACTCCAAATGGCTGAAAGACCTCAATGTGAGACAGGAGTCCATCCAAATCCTAAAGGAGAACACAGGCAATAACCTCTTTGACCTCAGCCACAGCAACTTCTTCCTAGAAACATCGCCAAAGGCAAGGGAAGCAGGGGCAAAAAGGAACTATTGGGACTTCATCAAGATAAAAAGCTTTTACAAAGCAAAGGAAATAGTCAACAAAACCAAAAGACAACCACAGAATGGGAGAAGACATTTGCAAATGACATATCAGATAAAGGGCTAGTATCCAAAATCTATAAAGAACTTATCCAACTCAACACCCAAAGAACAAAGAATCCAATCAAGAAATGGGCAGAAGACATGAACAGACATTTTTTTTTTTTTTCCAAAGAAGACATCCAAATGGCCAACAGACACATGGAAAAGTGCTCAATATCGCTCGGCATCAGGGAAATCCAAATCAAAACCTCAGTGAGATTCCACCTAACACCAGTCAGAATGGCTAAAATTAACAAGTCAGGAAACGACAGATGTTGGCGGGGATGCGGAGAAAGGGGAACCCTCCTACACTGTTGGTGGGAATGCAAGCTGGTGCAGCCACTCTGGAAAACAGTATGGAGGTTCCTCAGAAAGTTGAAAATAGAGCTACCATCCGATCCAGCAATTGCACTACTGGGTATTTACCCCAAAGATACAAATGTAGGGATCTGAGGGGGTATGTGCACCCTGATGTTTATAGCAGCAATGTCCACAAGAGCCAAACTGTGGAAAGAGCCAAGATGTCCATCGACAGATGAATGGATAAAGAAGAAGTGGTATATATATACAATGGAATATTATGCAGCCATCAAAAGGAATGAGATCTTGCCATTTGCAATGAGATGGATGGAACTGGAGGGTATTATGCTGAGTGAAATAAATCAAAGAGAGAAAGAAATGTATCATATGACCTCACTGATATGTGGAATTCTTAATCTCAGGGAACAAACTGAGGGTTGCTGGAGTGGGGGTGGGGTGGGAGGGATGGGGTGACTGGGTGATAGACAATGGGGTGGTATGTGCTCTGGTAAGCACTGTGAATTGTGCAAGACTGTTGAATCTCAGATCTGTACCTCTGAAACAAATAATGCAATATATGTTAAAAAAAAAAAAGAAGAAGATAGCAGGAGGCGAAGAATGAAGGGGGGGAAATTGGAGGGGGAGACGAACCATGAGAGACGATGGGCTCTGAAAAACAAACTGAGGTTCTAGAGGGGAGGGGGGTGGGAGGATGGGTTAGCCTGGTGATGGGTATTAAAGAGTGCCCTTACTGAATGGAGCACTGGGTGTTATGCACAAACAATGAATCATGGAACACTACATCTAAAACTAATTATGTAATGTATGGTGATTAACATAACAATAAAATTGTTTTTTAAAAGAGAATATCAAAAAGAAAAAAAGATATGTAACATGTGGTGAGTACCTGATATCATATAACTTAATATGGAGATGTATGGAATACCCACAGACCATACAAATCAAACAGTAGGTATATGTCTTTGTTTTTCCTTTTTTAATCGTAATTTGTATCTTGTTAAAACATAGTAACTCTGAAACTGCTTACCAAAATAAAATAATCTGGGCAGTTAGAGTATTAATACTGTTCTTCAAAAAAAGAAAAAAAAAGTGATGTCGGGTTAATTCACTGATACTTCCCTAAGGTTCCAGGACAAGCCGCTCTACAATTGCTTCTCTCACAGCCTGTACAGCATCCCCATCCCAAGCCAATATCCTCTGTGAAATCATGAGGGAATTAAGATGCTTCTTAGAGAAGAGCCAGACACCTCCTGAAGGACGACCAGCCACAGGCCCACCTCTGAGCTTCATGGGCCCCACCATCTCAGTGAATAAAGACGAGTTTTGTGGTGTTTGGTTTTGACCAATGCAAACCTGAATCAGAAGCATTAGCCCCATCATCTGGTCAGCCCTTCTCAACAGAAAAGATAATAGCCCCTTAGTCTACATCACGGAGGGTTACTTCCTAGCTGTGTCTGACTTTTGCCTCTTTTCTAGCATCTTGGTCTCATCCCTGGCCTGGCATTCCCCACAACCTGCATCCAATGAGTAGGACATTTACTCTGGACCATTCTCCTCCCTGCCTGTCTTGGGATCAGCTTCATTACATGGACCCCACACCTGTTCTCACAGTCTGTCCAAGCAGATTCACCCACTCACCATGTGTCTCAGGGGAACCCGAGAACTCTAGAGTCCTCCTGAGTGGGAAGAGTAAACCCAGGACTCAAGATGCTGAATTTCTAATTTAGCTGGACCACCACCTCACACAGCAGCACACAGTTCATGGCCCTCAGTCTCAGATTCCAGTTCTGCACTCACTACACATCCTCAGGCAAGTTCTTTAGCCTCTCTATGCTTCAGTTTCCTTACAGGAAAATGGGGACAATAATAGTGTCTCCTCACTAGGATGGTATGGGGATTAAATGAGCGAATGTATGAGAAGTTTCTACAGGATTTGTCAGGTGGCAAGACGGTATTTTCCTAATTGAGTCATTTGGGCCAAGATGACCTTGAATGCCCTTATAGTAATGAGATTCTTGTCAAAGTGACTTGAGGTCAAGCAATAGCAAGAATCCTTCTGCCAGCTCTGTGAGAGCACCTCTTAGATGACATTGGGGAGACCTGTCCCACCTATAACTTGCCTAGGAACTGCCTCTCTCTCAGCCTCTATGGAAAGCATGTGTTTATATCATGTGCATTGCTCCCTCCTCCACCAAAAGGAACATGGTGGGTTATAAGAACAAGTTTGCAATTCAAGCAGTAATCATCAACCAGTTAGTAATTAGTAGTTCCCATTTGATAGTAGGATACAAAAGACATCAGGACTATAAGAGACAGGGATGAGCTATAATATATATTTTATAGAATATTATAGAATAGACTGTGGTGGCCAAGTCCAGCCATGATCCCTCACAGACGGGCAGAGAATGTGTGTCTGTGTAGAGAAATAGGGAGCCTGAATAGAAATGCCTTTGGGTTTCAGAAAAAGAGAGGCAGAGAGCTGAGATTGAGACAGAGACATAAAGCCAGAGGGAGAGTAATGGTTGGGGACTCTGATGATTTCCTAGTTCCGAGAACAAGTTCCCATCAGGTTCTGCTCTTCCCTTTTTCCCTGAGCTGTCACCATGGGCCTTCAATACAGGAGTATGCTTGTGTAGAGTTCTGTTTCTTAACATCAAAGAGCTGTGACAAGAAGACTGCTTTATAACCAGTGCTTATCTCAGGGTCTGACATGTAGTAGGACCTAAACAATTATTTCTGGACTAGATGGACCAAGTAAACACATTTGATGTCCATACCTACTGACCAATCCGTTGCCTTCTTCAAGCTACTAGAAACAAGGACATTGCCCTTAGCTGTTTTCTGTCTTCCTCACTTTGTTAGTACCCCAGTCACTTTTGGGTATTAGGATGACAAAATAAAATATTGTAATGCTAAAGGAGGAAACATTTGATCCTAATTCATAAAGATACATTTGGTAGACAACAGACAAATCCAGCTCATTTGCTGTATTTAGTCCTCTTTCATCCCAGCGAAATTTTCTTTTGAACCAATCTGATGAATATTTGACTCTCCAGTACTAGGCACAAAAATACACTGGTGACACCTTCAGAATGAAGAAACTACTTCCCTTCCTCAAGAAATTTCACTCCTGTGTGATCACTGTTTTCAGACAGGAAAATTTTTCTGACCCTTTCAGAAGCTAGAGAAGTTTCTATAAAAGTGCCTAAAGAAAGTGGGAATCAATAGCAAAGCAATCTTTCAGGAAAAGATTGGGCTATAAAATGGTCCGGAGATACAAGTAAAATCCAAGATTAATTTATGTTCAACTGTGGTTTATATAAAATAGGCAGAAAATCTCAAGTGACCAGGAATTTATGAATTGTAGCTACTTCTTGATTCCAGCAGATGAAAAGACTCTCTTCTCACAACTGAGCTCTAGATCCTCTTCCTTTCTGGACAATGCCACTTCTCTCAGGCTATGGAACTATTTTGTAAAGGGGAGGTGCTGGATTCCTCTGGACTGACAGCTCAGTTGATTTGGAGAGCAATCTCAACATTGAAAGCCTAACAACAATTAACAGCCATAGTAACAGTAACAGTAGTGATGGAATGGCACGTACAGCGCTTACTCCCTTGTTCTGTGCCAGTCTCAGGCTATCCATAGTGCTATCACCCTCCAAAGCCCCTTCTACTTGTGCCAAGCCCCCACAGATTTTCCCAACAGGAGCCAATGTTGTAGCTGGACCAGTCTTTTGGTTCTTATTATGAATGCAAGATGCACCATCAGGGAACTTGGAAAAGTTCCTGTAACTTTGTTACAGGTTCTGGAAGATACGCTGCACACCTATGGCTGCACAGTGAAGTGAGACAGGGGGTGGTGAGCACAGACCCGGGGCTCTGCCTTTGAGGGTTGAGGGTGGGGTGTTTAGGATTTTCTGGGTTTACTCTTAATTGGTGGATTTAAAGCTTAAGTGTGGGACTTAGGGTACAAGAAGGGAGAAATGGGGTCCCTCACACAGTCAGACATCCAGGTCACTCAGAGTTTTCTGAAAGGGGAACTTCACGGGTGGGGTTCCCTGGCTCATTATCTTGGTGTGTAGCTGGCATTGTGTTTATTCCAGTTGGATATGTGGAAGTGAATATCTCCACAAGCAAAAGCTTAATGTCAGGCACTTACCCAACAGTCAAAAGAGCTAGTTGTCAGGCACTCACACTTCATACCTGCCAGAAAGACTACTCTCATTTAATCATCACAAAATCTGTATGAAAAAAATATGGAAACTTCCCCCATTTCATGGAGCAGGACAAAGAGATCTTACCCCTTAGTTTAAGAAATGGAGAGAGTTGGACTAGTTTAAATATTTCAGCTTAATTTTTAGATGGCAAACACCTCAAAACATAGTTTGCATTAATACCTCGGCTTTTTAATTAACCAGCTACTTTGCATCCCCCTCTTCCCTTGTGCCACAGATAATTCAGTTTGACAATAGTAAGACAGGGAAACCAAAGGGACCCCATGAAAAAGTGATTTTTTTTCCTTTTTCCTGCTTCTATTCTTGCTAGGACGTACACCCCTGCCTTATACATGCTTTATAGAACAGATAATATATGTCCTCCTTGTAAAGGTTAAAGATTTAATGATTTCTTTGGAGTCTTCCAGCACAACAGATAACATATCAGGAGTGACCGATTGGGTCATCATGAACATTTTCCAAGAGCGCTGACACATCAAGACCCCTGGCTCCGGGGCATAAGCGACCTATGGAGAACACCTAAACACTCATCTTTGTTCCTGGATTACTGAGAAGACACTGCACCAGACTACAATCCTCAATACAAACCCTGGGCCCCAAGCAAAGATGAGACTCACTCTTCTTTCCTTTCTCAGTCTCCCATACGCTCTGTCCATATTTACACTCTCCCTAAATCTTTAATAAACTCTGTTCTCACTTCCTCTCAGTTCATGTTTGATTTCCTTTTTTTAAAAAAAATTTCATTTATTTATTTGCGAGAGAGAAAGCACAAGCAGGGGCGAGGGGTAGAGGGAGAGGGAGAGGGAGAAGCAGACTCCCCACTGAGCAGGGAGCCTGATGCGGGATTCATGGGATCATGACCTGAGTTGAAGGCAAATGCTTAACCGACTGAGCCACCCAGGCTCCCTCATGTTTGATTTCTATCCTGCAGGACACCAAGGCCCCTCTTGGTTGGTCCTGCAGGAGCCCCCTCTGGGTCTTCAGACCCAGCCAGCTTGCATCAATGTCACTTGAGTATCTACAATATACAAGTCATGACTCTGTGTACAGATAACTCTGAGATGCAATTGCAAGAAGTTGGACTCTGCCCTACCAACACGTGCTTCCAAAGTCCTCTCATTTGAGCCAAAGTTTTCATGGACCCTGACATGAAACCTTCTGGAAAGATAGATGTCTCTCTTGGGGAATTCAGGTCAGCTTTGGTTGAATAGCTCCAAGGGCCATGGTGGCCTATTGAGTGAGGAATCCTTAAAGAGAGTGTCCAAGTGCTAGTGGAAACAAGCTGTAGCTTGGTCTGGAACCAACTGGAAGCCACTCAAGCTGAGCAACTCCACATCATGCTTGTTAAAAACAAAAACAAAAACAAAAACCAATAAAATACAAACAAGTAAATTTGAAGATCTAATTGGTTCTATTAAGTGATTCATGAATCAGGCAGCACCCCATCTAGCAAATAGAGAGATGCTCTATTTGTACAAAATGGGAGATTTTTATAGGAAGGAGGGTGGGGCAAAGAAGTTATTAGCAAAAGAAAAGAAAGGATTGTTTCAGGCAAAGTTACCTTCCTTCAGGGGGATAAGCAGGGGTCTTTTCATACAAATTACCTCATCTTCCTTTTGGGGGAGAGATGGAGAGGGCCCATGTGACAGATGACATTATTGGAGCTTATTGGAAAACTCATGCTGACCAATTAGGACTACATTTTGGGAGGATGTTGAAACTGCAATTAGATTAGGTATTAAGACTTGGTTTGGCAAGTTGGCCTAGCATATGTGACTCCATCTTGGCTTGTGGTTTTTCTTTTAACAGGCTCCATTTGGGGAGGCAATCATCTTATTATCCTAGGGGCAATTTAATATCTGGGGACCCAAACCAAATTGGGGGAAGGAGAAACTGTCAATTGCATAAAGAGGAGGCAGCATAAAGGGGTCTGCCTTTACTTTCTTGTCTGGGCTGTTTACATCATCCATCTTGACTGCCTATGACTTTTCTTTGAGCCCCACTAACATCAGGCCTTGGACAAACCTATAAACTTAATGAGAAAAACTCTGGGGATTGGTGGAAAGCAGCAGACCTAGAAGTAGAAGCAAATGGCCATGACACAAAACCTCAAGAATGGCAAGAGCCCAGATGACAAGCCCCGGCATGTAAGTGTCACTTCCTGGCCTCAAACTGAGACGGGGAAATGAAAGGAACCCCATGAAAGAAAAAGTTCAATTTTTTTTCCCTTTGCTTTTTTTTTCCTGCTTCTATTCTTTCTAGGTCCTGCACCCCGCCCTACACATATTTTAATGCATGTCCTCCTTGTAAGAGACAAAGAGTTAATGACATCTTTGGAGTTTTCTAGCACAATAGGTAATATCTCAACAATTGGCACCAGACATCACGATGCCAAGACCCCTGGCTTCAAGGAATAAGCAACTTATGATGGACACCTGGACCATGGCCTTGTTCTAATCATTTCTTGGATGCATGAGAGGATGTGTACACCAGACCACCATCCTCAATAAACACCCACAGACCCCAAACACAGATAAGACTCATGTTCTTGTCCTTTAAGTCTCCTTGACAGTCTTGTCTATATCTGCTCTCTCTATACCTTCAGTAAACTTTGCTTTCACCTGCTGCTGGTTCACATTTGATTTCCATTCTGCATGAAGCCAAGGACCCTCTTGGTTGGGTCAAAATCAGCCACTAAGCTCAGTGCAAGGTGCTACACTAAACCCCCATGCAGTTAAAGCTTAAAAGAGCCTCATGTCTGGAGCTGCTTTCTAGACTAGTAAATTCTGTCCTGGAAAATTAACCAGTGGTGCTCTTTCCCTCATTCCCTGATACAGCATCCACCACAGCCTCCTGCATGCATTGCTTCTACCTATCATGTTTTCCCACTTAGAACAGTTAGTTTTAAAAATCCCAAGACAGTTTCTTTCACCATTTTTCACCAGTTCTTTTCACCATTTCACCAATGTCTCCCCCTCGCTCCCTACTCCCTTCCTCCTTCTCCCATGTTGCCTGTAAAGCATGAAAGAGGGTCACCGGTGGACCTGCATGTAGATCAGGGGGACCTCGGCTTCCAGGAACCCCTGACCTCAGGGTTTAATAGAGTCATTTGCTGGGAGGTCTCAGCACCCAGTACTGCCTGGTGTGCCTTTTGTCAGCCCTTTTAAAACCCTTCCTGGACTGGATTGGAAGAGAAGGGAAGGAGGGATGGAACAGGTTTCTCTCCCCCAGGAAACCCCAAGGTCACCACAGAAGCCCCCTGCCAGCTTTGTGCTGCAACAGGCTTCTTCTAGTCCTGCTGGTTTCTTCCTCAGGCTCATTGTTATGGGCTGAAGTGTGTGTCCCCAAATTCATATGGTGAAACCCGTTAACCCCCAGGACCTTATTTAATGATAGGACCTTTAAAGAGGTAGTTAAGGTAGAATGAGTTCACTAGGATGGGCCCTAAGGCAGTATGACTGGTGTTAGAACAAAAAGTGGAGATCAGGATGCAGACACACAGAGGGACAGCCACATGAAGTCACAGGGAGCAGACAGCCATCCACAAGCCAAGGAGAGAGGCCTCTGGAGAAACCAACCCTGCTTGACCTTGGACTTCCAGCTTCCAGAACTATGAGAAAATAAATTTCTATTATTTCAGCTCTCCAGTCTGTGATTTTTTGTTCTTGCAGCCCCAGAAAATGCATACACTCATAACTCTGACCTTGGAGAGCTGAGGAGGAAATAGGGTCTTCTGCAAGACTGGTGAACAATCCTCAGAGCCCTTTCTAGGACTAAAACAAGATGGAAATACTGAGTTAAAAACAGCTAGTGGTCTCTGGGACATTCTGAGGTGTGGAACCCAGTCAAAGAACCCACCTCTCACCCTTCCCACAGATTTGTTCTGCTCAGGATCAGGTGGGATGCCACCCCAGCCTCTACACTGGAAGCCATTTCCCCTGGAAAGAGTGTCAGGATCAGATCTGCCTCTCAGAATCTGACCCTGCCACAGCCATCAGGCCCCAGATAGATGAGAACATGTAGCAAAAAAGCCTTTTGTTTGGGGATCTTCCACAAACTTAAAAAGAAATGTGAAGAATAGGTCAAATTATTTGCATGCCTGTCCTCCCCAAACTGCATCTGACTCCTACCTTCCTGCTAGCCTCCTCCCCCATGTCCAGAAATAAACGTAGGAGTCTCTTGAATTCATTTGTGTTCTTTGCCTCAATCACTTTTCTTGGTAACTCGTTCCATATGTACGCTACTCTGGGCAAGGAGGAGTGCTGTCTGAGTTCTCTGTTTACTCTGAGTTTCCTAATTTTATGAACAATTTCCTAACAATAAGGTCAATTAGACCATGGGATCCTGTTCCAAGGAGAGTGGCAGAGTCCCCATCAGGGGTCCAGACCACCCTTGCCCAGATAAAGCGTCAAGGCACTCTGTATGAAAGGCATGGGTGTGGGCAGCCCGAGTCAGCTGCATGATCTAATTCTACAGATATTTTTCCATCACTGAGCCCTATGACACCGAGTGGATTCTCTGACAATAAAATGACTGTTTTGCCATCTTCAACAAAGCAACATAAGCTGCTTCTTTTTCTGTCATGAGAGCCTTACAAAGGAAGGAGTCACAGTGATTACTAAGACTTAACAGTGGCTGAGGGTCTTTCTTTCATTATTGGAGCAATACCTGGCAAGTGCTTGCTTCATGCTTCAAACTGATGGATTTCAGGAAAAACCAACATGAAGAATAAACCAATACAATTTTAATGGATCAAATGCCTGCTTCACGAAAAACCACAATTCTCAGATCCATGTTTTTATTAAAGCAGACTTTCATTTAGTGCTACAGATTTTACTAAACCCAGCATTTTTCTAAACCAAAGAAATCTTATGACCAGCAATAAATTTTCTCCAAGAGATCATTTTCCAATCAGTTCCATTACAGCAAACCTATGCCATTATACTTACCTCCAAAATATACAATTACATATATTAGCGTATACCAATGAATTTTTAATTTTTTGCCTGTTAGTTCAAACCACATGAAATATTTCTGCAACCGGATATTTTTATTGAGACCAAAGCATACACATTTCAAACAATGAATTTCTATTCAGATTCTTCTGAAGCCTAATCAAAAAAGTTTGTATTATCTGTTATCAATATGTTATTATTCAAACCATTCTTTTACTTGATCTTACCCACTCTTTAATCCATTTGTGCACATTTTTTAGCTGACTTCTATACTACCTTGCATATCTTTCCTATTGATATTTCAAGGTAGAGCAAACAACATATTATTGATATAGTCACTATTTTCTAGATTGTAAAATATGTGGATCTCAGAATTTTGGAACTAAGCAAGACTTACAAAGAATTTCACTTTCAAAGACCACAAACGTAGGGTTTTCTTTTAGTTTTCTTTGATGTACCTCTTACATGGCCAACCATCTCAACAACACATGGGTGAGCTCTTTAAGATAAAAAGCAACTTAACTATAGGGAATGCAGCTCTTTAAAACTGGTCCTTGGAAGTAACCTTTCCTAGTGGTATTTTTTCTTCTACCTCCTGGCCAACACAGAACTCTCATTTGCAAATTCCCTGGCCATGTATAAAGCCAAGTCTTTCCATGCTGGCTTCTTAGTTATGGCTATCACCACACAAATACACATGCATATGTGTGCATGAATATACACACACAGACACACGGGTTCCAAGTTGACACCTCCATCAGATTCTTCTCATCCTTGTACTTCCTATCCAAACAGCATCCTTGAACTTGTTACTTTTGCCACAATAAAGGCAATACCTAGAAGACTGTCTTGAGTTCCTAACTTCTCCCTCTTAGCATGAGGCTGAAATGGAGGTCCTTCCATTCCGTGTAACAGCCATCCCATTATCCCAGCCCTCCTGCTTCAGTTCCAGCGGGAAGCAAGCCCAGCTGCTGGCCTCTTATTTTTCAACCAGATGCAGACCCTTCCCAGAATGCACCTGCAACCTGGATCTCTCCTCCCTCAACTCTAGTCACCAGTTCCAACCACAAGCCAAAAGTAGAAAAGAAACCATCTAGATCAATTTTTTCTTTTGTTTTGTGATATTTGGGCCCTCCCCCTGTATCTTCGCCTTCAGATATTTTTTTTAAAGCTACATGTCAGGGCGGAGCAAGGTGGTGGAGGAGTAGGAGACCTGGATTTCGTCTGGTCTCACGAATTCAGCTGGATAGGGATCAAACCATTCTGAACACCTACGAACTCAACAGGAGATCAAAGAAAAGAATAGCAACAACTCTCTGAACAGAAAAGCGACCACTTTCTGGAAGGTAGGATGTGCAGAGAAGTGAATCTGAGGTGATGTTCGGGAGGATAGATGGTGGGGGAGGGGCCTCTGTCGGCCGCTTCTGGCAAGTGATAGAGCCATGGAGCACAAAATCGGAACTTTTAAAAGTCTGATCTGCTGAGGGACGTCACTCTGGTGGCTAAGTGGGGGGCGGGACCCTCACGGAACAGTGTGGTCTCAGGACCCTCGGGGTCACAGAAAAACCAGGGGTGCCTGAGTGCGGCGGAGCTCCCAGGTATCAGAGCAGGGAAGCCGGCTGCAGAGACGGAGCCGAGGCGTGGGCTCTCAGCTCAGGTTGCCATAAACCGTGATCTGCGGCACAGTCGGGCCACTGCTCCTCCAGCAATGACCCAACAAGCAGCAGATCCGGGGAGACTCACCTTCTTCCCCTGGGAGGAGAGGTGTGGGAGCACAACACAGGGATGTGCTGGGTTTGGAGACTCCACACGGGGTCGGGTGCCAGAGATAGAAATGCACAGTCACAGGTGGGTGAGCACGGAGTGCGGCCAGAGACTGGGGAGACGGGCGTGACTGATGGCTTTTCTCTAGGGCCTCACTGAGGAGCGGGGCCCTGAGCTCTCCGCTTCTATGGGGTGGAGATTGGGAGGCGGCCATTTTCACTCTAGGCCTCCAAAGCTGTAGGGAAAGCTTGCAGGGAACAAAAGCTCCTGAGAGCAAACCTGAGCAGATTACTTAGCCCCGACCAGGCAAGGGCGGGGCAATTCCGCCTCCGGCAAAGACATTTGGGAACCACGGCAACAGGACCCAACCCCCAGAAGATCGGCAAGAACAGCCGGCCAAGACCAAGTTTACCGATCAATGAGAACGGCAGAACTCCAGCGCTAGGGGAATACTGCACATAGAATCCATGGCTTTTTTACCATCATTCTGTAGTCTTTCAAAGTTATTTTTTTTTTAACTTTCTTTATTTTTTTTTTGAATTTGTCTTTTTCCCTTTTTCTATTTTTTTTTAAAGATTTTATTTATTTATTTGACAGAGAGCGAGAGCAGGAACACAAGCAGGGGGAGTGGGAGAGGGAGAAGCAGGCTTCCTGCTGAGCAGGGAGCCCGATGTGGGACTCGATCCCAGGATCCTGGGATCATGACCTGAGCCGAAGGCAGACGCTTAACGACTGAGCCACCCAGGCGCCCTCTTTTTCCCTTTTTCAACCAACATCTTATCAATCCCTTTTTTAAAAAAAATTTTATTTTTCATTTTTGGGTCATATTCTATCCCTTCATAGTAGTTACCCATATTTTTTGGCATATATATATATAAGTTGTTCTCCCTTTAAAATTTTGAGATAGTTTCTTCTAACAGATCAAAATATACCCTAAATCTCTAGTGTATGATTTTTTTCTACTCCCCTGCCTGATCACATTCTGTCCCTTTTTTTTCTTTTTTTTTTTTAAACCTCTTCTTTCTGGGCGCCTGGGTGGCTCAGTTGGTTAAGCAACTGCCTTCGGCTCAGGTCATGATCCTGGAGTCCCTGGATTGAGTCCCGCATCGGGCTCCCTGCTCAGCGGGGAGTCTGCTTCTCCCTCTGACCATCCCCCCTCTCATGTGCTTGCTCTCTCTCATACTCGTTCTTTCAAATAAATAAATAAAATCTTAAAAAAAAAAAAAACTCTTCTTTTTTCAAACAACTTCTTATCAATTCCCTTTATAAATTTTTTTATAATTTCCATCTTTACAGTCATATTCCATCCCTTCATCATATCAACCCTTATTTTTGTACATACATAAGTTTTTATTGCTTTAAAATTTGGGGAGGCACTTTCTTCTTTTTTTTTTTTGGGTGATGATCTCTTTTTTTTTAATTCTTATGTTAATCTCCATACATTACATCATTAGTTTTAGATGTAGTGTTCCATGATTCATTGTTTGTGCATAACACCCAATGCTCCATGCAAAATGTGCCCTCCTCAATACTCATCACCAGGCTAACCCATCCTCCCACCCCCCTCCCCTCCAGAACCCTGTTTGTTTTTCAGAGTCCATCGTCTCTCATGGTTCGTCTACCCCTCCGATTTCCCCCGCTGCATTCTTCCCCTCCAGCTACCTTCTTCTCCTTCTTCTTCTTCTTCTTCTTCTTCTTCTTCTTCTTCTTCTTCTTCTTCTTCTTCTT
>NW_023270374.1:3840575-3883846 GCF_011800145.1 Mirounga leonina
TTCTTCTTCTTCTTCTTCTTCTTCTTCTTCTTCTTCTTCTTCTTCTTTTTTCTTAACATATATTGCATTATTTGTTTCAGAGGTACAGAACTGAGATTCAACATTCTTGCACAATTCACAGTGGTTACCAGAGCACATACCCTCCCCAGTGTCTATCACCCAGTCACCCCATCCCTCCCATCCCACAACCCACTCCAGCAACCCTCAGTTTGTTTCCTGAGATTAAGAAATCCTCATATCAGTGAGGTCATATGATACATGTCTTTCTCTGTTTGACTTATTTCGCTCAACATAATACCCTCCAGTTCCATCCACGTCGTTGCAAATGGCAAGATCTCATTCCTTTTGATGGCTGCATAATATTCCATTGTATATATATACCATATCTTTTTTATCCATTCATCTGTCGATGGACATGGGAGGCACTTTCTTCTAACAGACCAAAATACACCAAAAATCTAGTGTGTGGCACTGATCTATATAAAAGCCTGATCATATTTCATGCTATTCTCTTTTTTTTGGTTGTTTTGTTTTGCTCTGTTTTTGTTTGTTTTTATCTTTATCTTTCTCTTTTCCTTTTTTTTTTCTTTTCCTTTTTTCTCTTTCCCTTTCTTTTCCCACTGCATCAGGTCTTTTCTGCTTTGTTTAGAATATATTTTCCAGGGACATTGTTACACTGTTAGCATATTGTTCTCTCATTAATCGATTCTCCTTTGGACAAAATGACAAGATGGAAAAAATCACCTCAACAAAAAGAACAAGAGGTAGTACCAACTTCCAGTGACCCACTCAATATGGACATTAGTATGATCTCGGATCTAGAGTTCAGAATCCTCACTTTAAAGATACTAGCTGGGCTTGAAAAAAGCATGGAAGTTATTAGAGAAACCCTTTCTGGAGAAGTAAAAGAACTAAAATCTAACCAAGTCGAAATCAAAAAGGCTATTAGTGAGGTGCAATCAAATATGGGGGCGCTAACTGCTAGGATAAATGAGGCAGAAGGGAATCAGTGATATAGAAGACCAAATGATGGAAAATAAAGAAGCTGAGAAAAAGAGAGATAAACAACTACTGGATCACGAGGGCAGCATTCGAGAGATAAGCAATAGCATAAGACGAAACAACATTAGAATAATTGGGATCCCAGAAGAAGAAGAGAGAGAGGGGCAGAAGGTATATTGGAGCAAATTATACTAGAGAATTGCCCTAATTTGGGGAAGGAAACAGGCATCAAAATCCAGGAAGCACAGAGAACCCCTCTCAAAATCAATAAAAATAGGTCAACACCCTGACATCTAATAGTAAAACTTACGAGTCTCAGAGACAAAGAGAAAATCCTGAAAGCAGCTCAGGAGAAGAGATCTGTAACCTACAATGGTAGAAACATTAGATTGGCAACAGACCTATCCACAGAGACCTGGCAGGCCAAAAAGCACTGCCATGATATATTCAGAGCACTAAATGAGAAAACTATGCAGTCAAGAATACTATATCCAGCTAGGCTATCATTGAAAATAGAAGGAGAGATAAAAAGCTTCCAGGACATACAAAAACTAAAGGAATTTGCAAACACAAAACCAGCCCTACAAGAAATCTTGAAAGGGGTCCTCTAAGCAAAGAGAGAGCCTAAAAGCAACATAGACCAGAAAGGAACACAGACAATATACAGGAATAGTCACCTTACAGGCAATACAATGGCACTAAATTCCTATCTTTCAATAGTTACCCTAAATGTAAATGGGCTAAATGCCCCAATCAAAAGACACAGGCTGTCAGATTGGATAAGAAAACAAGACTTGTCGATATGCTGTCTACAAGAGACTCATTTTAGACAAAAAGACACCCCCAGATTGAAAGTGAGGGGGTGGAAAACATTTAATATGCTAATGGACACCAAAAGAAAGCTGGGGTGGCAATCCTTATATCAGACAAATTAGATTTTAAACCAAAGACTGTAATAAGAGATTAAGAAGGGCACTATATCCTACTTAAAGGGTCTATCCAACAAGAAGATCTAACAATTGTAAATATCTATGCCCCTAACATGGGAGCAGCCAATCATATAAAGCAATTAATAACAAAAGCAAAGGAACACATGGACAACAATACAATAATAGTGGGGGACATTAACAGCCCCCTCACTGAAATGGACAGATCATCTAAGCTAAAGATCAACAAGGAAAAAAAGACTTTAAATGACACACTGGACCAAATGGACTTCACAGATATATTCAGAACATTCCATCCCAAAGCAACAGAATACACATTCGTCTCTAGTGCCCATGGAACATTCTCCAGAATAGATCATATCCTAGGTCATAAATCAGGTCTCAACTGGTACCAAAAGATTGGGATCAATCCTTACGTATTTTCAGACCACAATGCTTTGAAACTAGAACTCATTCACAAGAGGAAAGTCGGAAAGAACTCAAATACATGGAGGCTAAAGAGCATCCTACTAAAGAATAACTGGGTCAACCAGGAAATTAAAGAAGAATTAAAAACATTCATGGGCACAAATGAAAATGAGAACACAACTATTCAAAATCATTGGGATGCAGCAAAGGCAGTCCTAAGAGGAAAGTATATAGCAATACAAGCCTTTCTCAAGAAGCAAGAAAGGTCTAAAGTACACAACCTAACCCTACACCTAAAGGAGCTGGAGAAAGTACAGCAAATAAAGCCTAAACCCAGCAGGAGAAGAGAAATAGTAAAGATCAGAGCAGAAATCAAAGAAATAGAAACCAAAACAACAGTAGAACAGATCAATGAAACTAGGAGCTGGTTCCTTGAAAGAATGAACAAGATTGATAAACCCCTGGCCAGACTTATCAAAAAGAATGGAAAAAATGACCCAAATCAACAAAATCATGAATGAAAGAGGAGAGATCACAATCAACACCAAAGAAATACAAACAATTATAAGAACATATTATAAGCAACCCTATGCCAGCAAATTAGATAACCTGGAAGAAATGGATGCATTCCAAGAGAAGAATCAACTACCAATTATTGAACCAGGAAGAAATAGAAAACCTGAACAGACCTATAACCATTAAGGAAATTGAAGCAGTCATCAAAAATCTCCCAAAAAACAAAAGCCCAGGGCCAGATGGCTTCCCAGGGGAATTCTACCAAACATTTCAAGAAGAATTAATACCTATTCTTCTGAAACTGTTCCAAAAAATAGAAATGGAAGGAAAACTTCCAAACTCATTTTATGAGGCCAGCATTACCTTGATCCCAAAACCAGACAAACCCTATCAAAAAGGAGAATTACAAACCAATATCCCTCATGAACATGGATGCAAAAATTCTCACCAAAATACTAGCCAATAGCATCCAACAGTACATTAAAAGGATTATTCACCACGACCAAGTGGGATTTATCCCTGGGCTGCAAGGTTGGTTCAACATCCGCAAATCAATCAACGTGATACAATACATTAACAAAAGAAAGAACAAGAATCATATGATCCTCTCAATAGATGCAGAGAAACCATTTGACAAAGTACAGCATCCTTTCTTGATCAAAACTCTTCAGAGTATAGGCATAGAGGGTACATACATCAATATCCTAAAAGCCATCTATGAAAAACCCATGGCGAATATCATTCTCAATGGGGAAAAACTGAGAGCTTTCCCTCTAAGGTCAGGAATGCAGGAGGGATGTCCACTATCACCACTGCTATTCAACGTAGTATTAGAAGTCTTAGCCACAGCAATCAGACAGCAAAAAGAAATCAAAGGCATCCAAATCAGCAAAGAAGTCAAACTCTCACTCTTTGCAGATGATATGATACTTTATGTGGAAAACCCAAAAGACTCCACCCGAAAACTGCTAGAACTCATACAGGAATTCAGTCAAGTGGCAGGGTATAAAATCAATGCACAGAAGTCAGTGGCATTCCTATACACCAAAAACAAGACAGAAGTAAGAGAAATTAAGGAGTCTATCCCATTTACAATTGCATCCAAAACCATAAGATCCCTAGGAATAAATCTAACCAAAAAGGCAAAGTATCTGTACTCAGAAAACTATAAAATACTAATGAAAGAAATTGAGGAAGACACAAAGAAATGGAAAAACGTTCCATGCTCATGGATTGGAAGAACAAATATTGTGAATATGTCAATGCTACCTAGAGCAATCTACACACTTAATGCAATCCCTATCAAAATACAATCCACTTTTTTCAAAGAAATGGAACAAATAATCCTAAAATTTGTATGGAACTGGAAAAGACCCCGAATAGCCAGAGGAATATTGAAAAAGAGAAGCAAAGCTGGCGGCATCACAATTCCAGACTTCCAGCTCTATTACAAAGCTGTTATCATCAAGACAGTATGGTCCTGGCACAAAAACAGACACATAAATCAATGGAACATAATAGAGAACCCAGAAATGGACCCTCAACTCTATAGTCAACTAATCTTTGACAAAGCAGGAAAGAATGTCCAATGGAAAAAAGACAGTCTCTTCAACAAATGGTGTTGGGAAAATTGGATAGCCACATGCAGAAGAATGAAACTGGACCATTTCCTTACACCACACACAAAAATAGACTCCAAATGGTTGAAAGACTTAAATGTGAGACAGGAGTCCAACCAAATCCTAAAGGAGAACACAGGCAGCAACCCCTTCGACCTCAGCCTCAGCAACTTCTTCCTAGAAACATCGCCAAAGGCAAGGGAAGCAAGGGCAAAAAGGAACTTTTGGGACTTCATCAAGATAAAAAGCTTTTGCAAAGCAAAAGAAACAGTCAACAAAACCAAAAGACAACCGACAGAATGGGAGAAGATATTTGCAAATGACATATCAGATAAAGGGCTAGTATCCAAAATCTATAAAGAACTTATCCAACTCAACACCCAAAGAACAAAGAATCCAATCAAGAAATGGGCAGAAGACATGAACAGACATTTTTCCAAAGAAGACATCCAAATGGCCAACAGACACATGAAAAAGTGTTCAACATTGCTTGGCATCAGGGAAATCCAAATCAAAACTTCAGTGAGATACCACCTCACACCAGTCAGAATGGCTAAAATTAACAAGTCAGGAAATGACAGATGTGGGCGGGAATGCAACCTGGTGAAGCCACTCTGGAAAACAGTATGAAGGTTCCTCAAAAAGTTGAAATAGAGCTACCATCCGATCCAGCAATTGCAGTACTGGGTATTTACCCCCCAAGATACAAAAGTAGGGATCCAAAAGGGTACGTGCACCCCAATGTTTATAGCAGCAATGTCCACAATAGCCAAACTGTGGAAAGAGCCAAGATGTCCATCTCCATCGACAGATGAATGGATAAAGATATGGTATATATATACAATGGAATATTATGCAGCCATCAAAAGGAATGAGATCTTGCCATTTGCAATGAGTGGATGGAACTGGAAGGTTTTATGCTGAGCGAAATAAGTCAAACAGAGAAAGACATGTATCATATGACCTCACTGATATGAGGAATTCTTAATCTCAGGACAGAGACTGAGGGTTGCTGGAGTGGGGGGTGGGGTGGGAGGCATGGGGAGACTGGGTGATAGACACTGGGGAGGGTATATGCTCTGGTAAGTGCTGTGAATTGTGCAAGACTGTTCATCTCCCCATCCAATTTCCCCCCCTTCATTTTTCCCTTCCTGCTATCTTATTTTTTTTTTAACATATAATGTATTATTTGTTTCAGAGGTACAGGTCTGTGATTCATCAGTCTTACACAGTGCACAGCCCTCACCAGAGCACAGACCCTCCGCAATGTTTATCACCCAGCCACCCCATCCCTGCAACCACCACCACTCCAGCAAACCTGTTTGTTTCCTGAGATTAAGAAATCCTCATATCAGTGAGGTCATATGATACATGTCTTTCTCTGATTGACTTATTTCCCCCAGCAAAATACCTTCCAGTTCCATCCACATCATTGCATAGGGCAAAATTTCATTCCTTTTGCTGGCTGCATAATATTCCATTGTATATATATACCACTTCTTCTTTATGCATTCATCTGTCGATGGACATCTTGGCTCTTTCCACAGTTTGGCTACTGTGGACATTGCTGCTATAAACATCGGGGTGCACGTACTCCTTCGGATCCCTACATTTGTATCTTTGGGGTAAATATGCAGTAGTGCAATTGCCGGGTCATAGGGTAGCTCTATTTTCAACTTTTTGAGGAACCCCCATACTGTTTTCCAGAGTGGCTACACCAGCTTGCATTCCCACCAACAGTGTAGGAGGGTTCCCCTTTCTCCATATCCCCGCCAACATCTGTCATTTCCTGACTTGTTAATTTTAGCCATTCTGACTGGTGTGAGGTGGTATCTCATTGAGGTTTTGATTTGGATTTCCCTGATGCCGAGTGATGTTGAGCACTTTCTCATGTGTCTGTTGGCCATTTGGATGGCTTCTTTGGAAAAATGTCTGTTCAAGTCTTCTGCCCATTTCTTGATTGGAATCTTTGTTCTTTGGGTGTTGAGTTGGATAAGTTCCTTATAGATTTTGGATACGAGCCCTTTATCTGATATGTCATTTGCAAATGTCTTCTCCCATTCTGTCGGTTGTCTTTTGGTTTTGTTGACTGTTTCTTTTGCTTTGCAAAAGTTTTTTATCTTGATGAAGTCCCAAAAGTTCCTTTTTGCCCTTGCTTCCCTTGCCTTTGGCGATGTTTCTAGGAAGAAGTTGCTGAGGCTGAGGTCGAAGAGCTTGCTGCCTGTGTTCTCCTTTAGAATTTTGATGGACTCCTGTCTCACATTGAGGTCTTTCGACCATTTGGAGTCTATTTTTCTGTGTGGTGTAAGGAAATGGTCCAGTTTCATTCTTCTGCATGTGGCTGTCCAATTTTCCCAACACCATTTGTTGAAGAGACTTTTTTTCCATTGGACATTCTTTCCTGCTTTGTCGAAGATTAGTTGACCATAGAGTTGTGGGTCCATTTCTGGGCTCTCTATTCTTTTCCTTTGATGTATGTGTCTGTTTTTGTGCCAGGACCATACTGTCTTGATAATGACAGCTTTGTAATAGAGCTCGAAATCCAGTATTGAGACTCCAGAGCTTTGCTTCTCTTTTTCAATATTCCTCTGGCTATTCAGGGTCTTTTCTGGTTCCATACAAATTTTAGGATTATTTGTTCCATTTCTTTGAAAAAAGTGGATGGTATTTTGATGGGGATTGCATTAAATGTGTAGATTGCTCTAAGTAGCATTGACATCTTCACAATATTTGTTCTTCCAATCCATGAGCATGGAACGCATGTCCTTTTCTTTGTGTCTTCCTCAATTACGTTCATGAGTATTTTATAGTTTTCTGAGTACAGATCCTTTGCCTCTTGGGTTAGATTTATTCCCAGGTATCTTATGGTTTTGGATGCAATTGTAAATGGGATTGACTCCTGAATTTCTCTTTCTTCTGTCTTGTTTTTGGTGTATAGGAATGCCACTGATTTCTGCACATTGATTTTATATCCTGAATTCCTGTATGAGTTCTAGCAGTTTAGGGGTGGAGTGTTTTGGGTTTTCCACGTAAAGTATCATATCATCTGCAAAGAGTGAGAGTTTGACTACTTCCTTGCTGATTTGGATGCCTTTGATTTCTTTTTGTTGTCTGATTGCTGTGGCTAGGACTTCTAACACTTCTTTTTTTTTTTTAAGATTTTATTTATTTATTCATGAGAGACAGAGAGAGAGAGAGGCAGAGGGAGAAGCAGGCTCCCAAGGAGCAGAGAGCCTGATGCGGGACTCGATCCCAGGACCCTGGGATCATGAACTGAGCCGAAGGCAGATGCTTAACCATCTGAGAAACCCAGGCACCCAGGACTTCTAATACTTCTAATACTATGTTGAATAGCAGTGATGATAGTGGACATCCATGCCATGTTCCTGACCTTAGGGGGAAAGCTCTCAGTTTTTCCCCATTGAGAATTATATTCGCTGTGGTTTTTTCATAGATGGCTTTTAGGATATTGAGGTAGGTACCCTCTATCCCTATGCAGCCCAGGGATAAATCCCACTTGGTCGTTGTGAATAATCCTTTTAATGTACTGTTGGATCCTACTGGCTAGTATTTTGGTGAGAATTTTTGCATCCATGTTCATCAAGGATATTGGTCTGTAATTCTCCTTTTTGATGGTGTCTTTGTCTGGTTTGGGGATCAAGGTAATGGTGGCCTCATAAAACGAGTATGAAAGTTTTCCTTCCATTTCAATTTTTTGGAACATTTTCAGAAGAATACGTATTAATTCTTCTTTAAATGTTTGGTAGAAGTCCCCTGGGAAGCCATCAGGCCCTGGGCTTTTGTTTGTTGGGAGATTTTTGATGATTGCTTCAATATCCTTAGTGGTTTTAGGTCTGTTCAGGTTTTCTATTTCTTCCTGGTTCAGTTTTGGTAGTTGATACATCTCTAGGAATGCATCCATTTCTTCCAGTTTATCTAATTTGCTGGCATAGAGTTGTTCATAATATGGTCTTATAATTGTTTGTATTTCTTTGGTGTTGGTTGTGATCCTCCTCTTTCATTCATGATTTTGTTGATTTAGGTCATTTCTCTTTTCTTTTTGATAAGTCTGGCCAGGGTTTATCAATCTTGTTCATTCTTTCAAGGAACCAGCTCCTAGTTTCATTGATCTGTTCTACTGTTCTTTTGGTTTCTACTTCATTGATTTCTGCTCTGATCTTTATTATTTCTCTTCTCCTGCTGGGTTTAGGCTTTATTTGCTGTTCTTTCTTCAGCTCCTTTAGGTATAGGGTTAGGTTGTGTACTTGAGACCTTTCTTGTTTCTTGAGAAAGGTTTGTATTGCTATATACTTTCCTCTTAGGACTGCCTTTGCTGAATATCAAAGATTCTGAACAGTTCTGTTTCATTGTCATTTGTTTCCATGTATTTTTTTTAATTCTTCTTTACTTTCCTGGTTGACCCATTCATTCTTTAGTAGGATGCTCTTAAGCCTCCATGTATTTGAGTTCTTTCTGACTTTCCTCTTGTGAATGAGTTTTGGTTTCAAAGCATTGTGGTCTGAAAATAGGCAGGGAATGATCCCAATCTTTTGGTACCAGTTGAGACCTGATTTGTGACCTAGGATGTGATCTATTCTGGCGAATGTTCCATGGGCCCTAGAGAAGAATGTGTATTCCGTTGCTTTGGGATTGAATGTTCTGAATATGTCTGTGAAGTCCATTTGGTCCATTGTGTCATTTAAAGTCTTTATTTCCGTTTTGATCTTTTGCTTAGATGATCTGTCCATTTCAGTGAGGGGGCTGTTAAAGTCCCCCCCTATTATTGTATTGTTGTCCATGTGTTTCTTTGCTTTTGTTATTAATTGCCTTATATGATTGGCTGCTCCCATGTTAGGGGCATAGATATTTACAATTGTTAGATCTTCTTGTTGGATAGACCCTTTAAGTAGGATATAGTGTCCTTCCTCATCTCTTATTACAGACTTTGGTTTAAAATCTAATTTGTCTGATATAAGGATTGTCACCCCAGCTTTCTTTTGGTGTCCTTTAGCATGGTATATGGTTTTCCACCCCCTCACTTTCAATCTGGGGGTGTCTTTCGGTCTAAAATGAGTCTCTTGCAGACAGCATATCGATGGGTCTTGTTTTTTAATCCAATCTGATAACCTGTGTCTTTTGATTGGGGCACTTAGCCCATTTACTTTCAGGGTAACTATTGAAAGATAGGAATTTAATGCCATTGTATTGCCTGTAAGGTGACTGTTCCTGTATATTGTCTGTGTTCCTTTCTGGTCTATTTAACTTTTAAGCTCTCTCTTTGCTTAGAGGACTGCTTTCAAGATTTCTTGTAGGGCTGGTTTCATGTTTGCAAATTCCTTTAGTTTTTGTTTGTCCTGGAAGCTTTTGATCTCTCCTTCTATTTTCAATGACAGACTAGCTGGGTATAGTATTCTTGGCTGCATATTTTTCTCATTTAGTGCTCTGAACATATCATGCCAGTCCTTTCTGGCCTGCCAGGTCTCTGTGGATAGGTCTGTTGCCAATCTAATGTTTCTACCATTGAAGGTTACAAATATCTTCTCCCAAGCTGCTCTCAGGATTTTCTCTTTGTCTCTGAGACTCGTAAGTTTTACTATTAGATGTTGGGGTGTTGACCTATTTTTATTGATTTTGATTGGGGTTCTCTGTGCCTCCTGGATTTTGATGCCTGTTTCCTTCCCCAAATTAGGGAAGTTCCCTGCTATAATTTGCTCCCATATACCTTCTGCCCTCTCTCTCTCTCTTCATCTGTGAACCCAATTATTCTAATATTGTTTCATCTTATGCTATTGCTTATCTCTTGAATTCTGCCCTCGTGATCCAGTAGTTGTTTACCTCTCTTTTTCTCAGCTTTTTTATTTTCCATCATTTGGTCTTGTACATCACTAATTCTCTGTTCAGCCTCATTTAACCTAACAGTTAGACCTCCATTTTTTATTCCACCTCATTAATAGCCTTTTTGATTTCGACTTGGTTAGATTTTAGTTCTTTTATTTTTCCAGAATGTGTTTCTCTAATAACTTCCATGATTTTTTCAAGCCCAGCTAGTATCTTTAAAATCATCATTCTGAACTCTAGTTCTGGTATCTTACTATGTCCGTATTGATTAGGTCCCTGGCAGCCGGTACTGCCTCTTATTCTTTTATTTTGAGGTGATTTTTTCCATCTTGTCATTTTGTCCAGAGGAGAATAGATGAATGAGAGAACAAAGTGCTAACAGGGTAACAATGACCCCAGAAAAATATACACTAAACAAATCAGAAGAGACCTGCAATTGGGGGAAAAGAAAGGGAAAGAAAGAAAAAAGAAAAAGAAGGAAAAGATAAAAAGAAATAAGGAAACAAACAAACAAAATAATATCACCAAATATGATCAGGCCGGTGCCTAGATTAGTGCCACACACTAGATTTTGGGCGTATTTTGGTCTGTTAGAAGAAAGACCTCCCAAAATTTTAAAGAAAGAAAAGCTTATATATGTACAAAAATAAGGGTAAATAGAATGTGGGATGGAATATGACTGTAAAGATGAAAATTATAAAGGATTTTATAATAAGAATTGATGATAAGATGTTGGTTGTAAAAAGAAAGAAGAGGTTTAAAAAAAAGGGGGGGGAGAGAAAATGTGATCAGGCAGTAGACCAGAACAAAGCCATACACTAGAGATTTAGGATATATTTTCATCTGTTAGAAGAAACTGTATCCCAAAGTTTTAAAGAGAGAACAACTTATATATATATACCAAAAATAAGGTTAACTACTATGAAGGGATAGAATGTGACTCTCAAATTGAAAAATAAAAAAGAGTTTTTTAAAAAGGATTGATAAGATGTTAGTTGCAAAAGGGAAAAAGAAAAATTCAAAAAAACAAAAAGGAGAAAAGAAAAAGAAAAAAAAAGAAAATTAAAAAAATTAACTTTGAAAGACTAAAGAATCATGGGGAAAAAGCCATGAATTCTATATGCTGTATTCCCCTAGCACTGGAGTTCTGCCATTCTCATTGATCAGTAAACTTGGTCTTGGCTAGCTGTTCTTGCTGATCTTCTGGGGAGGGGCCTGTTGCCGTGGTTTCCAAATGTCTCTGCCGGAGGCGGAATTGCCTCGCCCTTGCCCCCTCCCAGCTAAGTAATCTGCTTGGGTTTGCTCTCCGGGGCTTTTGTTCCCTGCGAGCTTTCCGTACAGCTTTGGAGGTGGAGAGTGAAAATGGCGGCCTCCCAATCTCCGCCCCGGAGGAGCCGAGAACTCGGGGCCCCGCTCCTCAGTGAGTCCCCAGAGAAAAGCCGTCAGTCACTCCCGTCTCCCCAGTCTCTGGCCGCACTCCATGCTCACTCAGCCTGTGACTGAGCGTTTCTATTTCTGGCACCCGACCCCATGTGGAGTCTCCAAACCCAGCAGATTCCTGTGGTGTGCTCCCACACCGCTCCTCCCGGGGGAGGAAGGGGGTCTCCCCAGATCTGCCACTTTTTGGATCCCTTCTCAAAGAGCAGTGGTCTGACTGTGCCATGGATCATGGTTTATGGGAATCCTGAGGTGACAACACACTCCTCAGCTCCGTCTCTGCAGCCAGCTTCCCTGCTCCAATACCTGAGAGCTCTGCTGCACTCAGGCACCCCTGGTCTTTCTGTGACCCTGAGGGTCCTGAGACCACACTGTCCTAACAAGGGTTCTACCCCCCACTTAGCCACCAGAGCGACGTCACTCAGCAGAGCTGACTTCTAAAATTTCCGATTTTGTGCTCTGTTGCTCTATCACTTGCCAGTAGCAGCTGATGGAGGCCCCCTCCTCCACCGTCTATCTTCCCGAATATCACCTCGGATTCCCTTCTCCACACGTCCTACCTTCCAGAAAGTGATCGCTTTTCTGTTCAGAGAGTTGCTGCTATTCTTTTCTTTGATCACCTGTTGAGTTCGTAGGTGTTCAGAATGGTTTGATCCCTATCTAGCTGAATTCCTGGCACCAGACAAAATTTAGGTCTCCTATTCCTCTGCCATCTTGCTTCTCAACCTCTCTGGCCTTTATTTTAAAAGCTTACTTTATGCTGTTCCAGCCAGGCTTCAGCAGAGCTATATAAGTTCATATCTGGGGCAGGCTAAATCAGGCAGTGCCCCCATCCCTATTCCAAGCCTACACGATGTTGTAGCAGTAGACAATAAGGTTATAATGAGCCTTCCTGGCCCAGGGGGAGTACTTCTTCCAGGAAAGAGCCTTATACCCCTATTCCTTATCTTCAAGAAGCTCATCATTTAACAAAAGCAAGGTGCCATCTGAGCACTGGCTTACAACAAGTCAATACGGGATCAAGAGGAATGTTTGTAAAACTAAAATATAAATATAGAGAAATATGTGATTGCCAAATGTTATATTGCTTGTCTTGTTTATTGCACATTTTCCTCTAGAATGTAAGTTTTATATGGTCAGTTTATTTACCTCCTACATCTCCATATAATACAAGGCCGGCTTATTTACTCGTTACAATCCCATATAATAAATATTCAATAATGTTTGCTGAATGAAAATAAAATAAAATAATGAAATAAATAAAATAAATAAAATAATAAATTAAAATAAAATTAAATAAATAAAATAAAATAAGTCATGGAAATAGGCTAGACTTTATTTCAAGAGGACACTAGACCAGAAAGCTAGATGATACTGGGGTGACACCAAACACAGTAATGTGGTAACCACTTCAGACTCAGCTTTATAATCTACCTGCTGGGAAATCCAAGCAGGCAGATTACTAACATTAGGAGAGTCTTTCCTGGATGACTGGGTGGCTCAGTCATTAAGCATCTGCCTTCGGCTCAGGTCATGATCCCATGGTCCTAGGAGCCCACATCGGGTTCCCTGCTCAGTGGGAAGCCTGCTTCTCCCTCTCCCACTCCCCCCTTGCTTGTGCTCTCTCTCTCTCTCTCTCTCTGTCAAATAAATGAATAAAATCTTAAAAAAAAAAAAGAAGAGTTTTTCTGAAGCTAAATCAGGGGAAGACAAACAATAGGGAAAAATTAAGAAAGCTAAAAGTCTGTTCCTTTGAATAGATCAACAAAACTGACATACCTCTACTGTTAGCCAGGCTGATCATGGAAAGAGAATGAGAACACAAATTACCAAGATCAAGAATAAAAAAATGGATTATCACTACAGACCCTACATTCATTAAAAGAATAAAGACATGAACACCTTTATGCTAATAAATTGGACAACCTAGTTGAGATGGATTTCTTGAAAAATACAACTTACCAAAACTGACAAAGATGAAAGAGCCTGAATAGTCCTGTTATTAGAAAGCTTAAGATCAGGCTGAAAGTCCAAGAGTGAGGGCAAGGTCAAGGTGACTAGGGGCCAGGCAGGTCATGGGGTCTCAGGCATAGAAAGGAAATGATATTATGCAGGCACTGTGTGTCATTGAGCAGGGTCCTCTCACTGGAAACAGGGCATAAGGTTAGAGCTAGACTTTTGAGTTTGCACTGAGATCTAGAAGATGAGGCAGGAGCTTCTCAAATTCTCAATTTCTAAGTGCTTCTTTTTTTTTTTTTTTTAAACACTTAGGCTGAACCTGCTAGGAAGTCTGTGTGTTGCAGAGGGAGGGGTTGGGAAAGCAGAAAGGGAGTCTAACAGTCCCAGTTAAAGAGATAACAGCCTCTGGAGACTGGAACAACTATAGACTTTCGTTTAACTTCTAGTGAGGATTACATGGAATAGGGAACTGAATTTGCCAACCTGTTTATCTCTCATTTTTTAAACACCTATTTACTGAATTTGCATGCTAACCTTTTATTGGTTATTTATTTATCCTTCTAGTTTTTCTGACTCAAATCTCAGAGACATCTTTGCCTCTGCTCTTTCTCTCATAGGCCACACTCTATCTGTCAAGAAATTCTAGAGTTGTGGGGTGCCAGGGTGGCACAGTTGGTTAGGGGTCTGACTCTTGGTTTTGGCTCAAGTTGTGATCTCAGGGTCATGAGCTCAAGCCCTGTGTCAGGCTCCATGCTCAGCATGGAGTCTGCTTAAGACTCTCTGACTCTCCTGCTCATGCTCTCTCTATCTGAAATAAAATAAAGAAATCTTTTACAAATGTAGGGATCTGAAGGGGTATGTGCACCCCAATGTTTATAACAGCAATGTCCACAATAGCCAAACTGTGGAAAGAGCCAAGATATCCATCAATAGATGAATGGATAAAGAAGATGTGGTATAGATATACAATGGAATATTACGCAGCCATCAAAAGGAATGAAATCTTGCCATTTGCAATGATGTGGATGGAACTGGGTATTATGCTGAGTGAAATAAGTCAACCAGAGAAAGACATGTTTCATATGACCTCACTGATATGAGGAATTCTTAATTTCAAGAAACAAACTGAGGGTTGCTGGAGTGGTGGGGGGTGGGAGGGATGGGGTGGCTGGGTGATAGACATTGGGGAGGGTATGTGCTATGGTGAGCACTGTGAATTGTGTAGGACTGTTGAATCACAGACCTGTACCTCTGAAACAAATAATACATTATATGTTAAAAAATAAAAAAAGAAGAAGATAGCAGGAGGGGAAGAATGAAGGGGGGGAATCGCAGGGGGAGATGAACAATGAGAGACTATGGACTCTGAGAAACAAACTGAGGGTTCTAGAGGGGAGGGGGATGGGGGGATGGGTTAGCCTGGTGATGGGTATTAAAGAGGGCACGTTCTGCATGGAGCACTGGGTGTTATACACAATGAATTGTGGAACACTACATCAAAAATCAATCAATCAATCTTTAAAAAAACAACAACATGGAGTTGTTTAATTCACAATAATCAAGCACCTGACAACTTCTTATTACCCCACTTTCCAGTCACCTGACTACAGCCCCATCAGCTCTCTCCTGGATTACTTGCTATAGATTTCTAAGCAATCTCCGTGTTTTCATCCTAAATCTTCCCAAATCTCTCAGCAAAGAAGACAGAGGGATCATTGGAAAGTGTAGGTCATTTCATGCCACTCCTCTCCTTAAAACATCCTAATAGCTTCCTGTTTCCCTCTAAATTAATCTCAAATCCTTTCTGTAATGGTTACTTTATGTGTCAACTTAACTATAGCACAGGGTGCCCAGATACATGACTAGGCATTATTTCTGGATGTGTCTGTGAGGGTGTTTTTGAGTGAGATTAGTATTTGAATTGGTAGACTGATAAAAGCTAGTTTCCCTCTCTGGTGTGGATGGACAGTATCCAATCTATTGAAGGTCTGAATAGAACAAAAATACTCAGGAAGGGAGAATTTTCTCTCTTTACCTGACTGCATGAGCTGGGACATCAGTCTTCTCCTGTACTCAGACTAGGATTTAAACCATTAGCTCCACTGATTCTCAGGCTTTCAAACTTGGACTAGAATTACACTTCCAGCTTTTCATGAGCTTCCAGTTAGCAGACAGCAGTTCATGGGACTTCTCAGCTTCCATAACCATATGAGTCAATTCCTTATTTTATATATACTCTGTTGGTTCTGTTTCTCTGGAGAACACTGACAAATAAAATTATAAATTACCTTACAAGGCCCACAATGATCTGACCCTATAAAGCTCTCCAACATCCTCTCTTACTGTTCTCCCGCTGATCACTCCACTCCAGCCACACAGGCCTCCATGCCATCTGAACATGCTTGGCACATGACCACCTCAGTGCCTTTGCACTTGCTGCTCCCTCTTTCTAGAATGCTTACCATCTATAAGGGCACCTGTTTATTCCCACACACACCATTCTTTTTTTTTTTAAGATTTATTTATTTATTTTAGAGAGAGAGCATGCATGTGTTGGGGAAGGGCAGAAGGAGAGGGGGAGAGAGAATCTCAACCAGACTCTGAGCTGAGTGCACGGCCTGACATGTCACTCAGTCTCATGACCATGAGATCACGACCATGAGATCACAACCTGAGTCAAAACCAAGAGTCAGATGCTTAACCAGCTGAGCTACTCAGCCTGCCCCCCAACAAAACACCATTCTTTAGATCTACAGTCAAATGTCCCCTTCTTAATAAAGCTTCCCATGACCAGTCTGTATTTCTAGTGCCTAGAGCCAGGGTACGTAGAATAGGTTCTTAGTAACTATTTCTATTTGTTTTTTAAGGATTTTATTTATTTATTTTGACAGAGAGAGAGCACAGGCAGAGGGAGAGGGAGAAACAGACTCCTTGCTGAGCAGGTAGCCCGATGCAGGGCTTGATCACAGGACTTCGGGATCATGACCTGAGCTGAAGGCAGACACTTAACCAACTGTGCCACCCAGGTGTCCCTAGTAACTATTTTTGAATGAATGAATGAATGCCTTAAGACTGCAAAGAGAAGAAGGATCCCAGCAAGACCACAGATATGTTTTACTTGGTTGATCTAGTATTTTTAAAAATTTGAAATCAGTAGCAACTTTAAAAGCTCAAGAGAATTGTGACTTCTCTTAAAAAATGAGAATATCTGGTAATACTGTGCATATATTGTCACATGACAGCCGTCAACTGAGGTTGAGTGTGACTAGTTACAATGAGACCCTGAGCCCACTGTCTCTCTGTATGGTCTTATACACAGCCCCTTTCATCACTTCGTAACCCAATGAATGTGATCTTGCTCCTTGGTGAATAACAGATAGAGGCTACACCCGATGGAGTTGTCACACAAAGGAAATTTTATTTGAAGCAAATAAAGTGATCACAGGGAATAATTTCCAAAGCTCTGACTCCCTGAGTGGGGGTGAGGGGTTTCTTTATTTAGGGTTAGGTAGGGTTATATTTAGTATTCAGAAAGAGTTTTGTCATTGTATATAGAGGTGGACATAAGGTCATGCATGCATCTTAAGGAAACATGCCTATACATACATTGTATGTTATGTTAATGAGTTTTGTGCTTTCTTGGGCAGAGATCTTAACATTATAATGAGGTAGAGGTAACTGTCCATCAATCCATTGTCCATCTACACAGGCATGAGTTAGTGGTTGAGTTCTAGGCCAACTGGAGGCTTCCTGTTCTTTGCGTCTAAAAGACAAGGTTAACATTCTTGTGAAGAAGAAGCAGGAGGGTCGATGGGGGTCTTGTGACAAAATTATGTTGCCTGCTAGGCCTCGTAAGTAATCAGTGAAGAAGGCGGCATATCTTATGGTGCCATGGTTGCTAATTTTCACTGAAGGGCATGAATCAACAATAGACCTGTCATACACAGAATTCTAAGATGGACCTAAAGATTAAATCCTCTGGTATACAAACAGTTTCTCTCAATTATCCAATTGAACACTAACCTAGGTAATGCTATGAAGGGATTTTGCAAATGTAGTTTAAGTTCTCAGATCAACTGACCCTAAAATGGAGGGATTATTCTCAATGAGTCTAACATAGTCAAGTGAGCCTTTAAAAGGGATTGGGCTCTTATAGGATAAACAGATTTGAAGCATGAAATGCCTACAAAGTGAGGGACATTGTTGATGGCTTGAAGACGGAGGGAGCCCCATGGCAAGAAATGGGGGGGTGACATCTAAGAGCTAAGAGTGACAGCCAGCAAGGAACCAGAGACCTCAATTCTACAACTGTAAGGAATTGAGTTCAGCCAATGTTTGAATGAGTCTGCAAGTAGATTCTTCCCAGAGCCTCCAGAGAGGGACATAGCCTGGCCATCATCTTGATTTCAGCCTTGTAAGACCTTAAGCAGAGACTGCAGCCACCCCACTCCTGGACGGCTATCCTAAGGAACTGTGAGCTAATAAACTGGTAGCATTTTGAGTCTCTGAGTTTATGGTAATATGTTATACAGCAATAGAAGTCAAGGTCTCAATTTTTATCAAAGGATAAATTATTAAAATAAAAAAGTGTTTTTAAATAAAAATTAAAATTACCTTCTCTCCCCCATCATCATTTCATTTCCTAAACAAATAAAAGAGACACTTCTGTTTAAAAAATCCAATCTTAATTAAGTTTAGCTCTCTATAGAGACTTCGCCATGAACATTTACTTTTTATTTAATAGAGTCCTTTGGTCTTTGGAAGTACATGGGTTTTGACCAAAGTAATATAGAAATAAAAGTAGACATTCTGCTATTTTTTGCATGATTTTCTAAACTTGTAATATAAAGTGAAGGGTAGCATTTGTATAAAGCTGACTGATACCACCCACAATAAGGTATAAAATATTTTAAATGGCCAGCCCATAGGAATGGTTCTGTTTCTTTCTTTTTTTTTTTTTTTAGATTTTATTTATTTTTTAGAGAGCGAGCGAGCGAGAAACAGCATGAGAAGGGAGAGGGTC
The DNA here is from genome assembly GCF_011800145.1 of Mirounga leonina. Classification (NCBI taxonomy): domain Eukaryota; kingdom Metazoa; phylum Chordata; class Mammalia; order Carnivora; family Phocidae; genus Mirounga; species Mirounga leonina. The sequence goes on from NW_023270374.1 coordinate 3,859,325, forward strand.
AGAGGGAGAAGCAGGTTCCCCGCTGAGCCGGGAGCCCGATGTGGGACTCAATCCCAGGACCCCGGGATCATGACCTGAGCCGAAAGCAGACGCTTAACCATCTGAGCCACCCAGGCGCCCTGAAATGGTTCTGTTTCTATAGATCTTCCCTCCCAGGACATGCCAGTTCAGAATTTTGTGGCATCTCATATTTTAAATGCATAAATCCCTGTTGAAGTGACAGCCCAATCTATCTGGAAAGGGATGTTCGGACCACAGCATTTATTCCATCTGCTACTCTACAGAATCCTGAAGTAAAGAGTTCCATGACCCATCCATTTTGGTGAGGAGCATGGAAAACAGAAAAGAAATGCCCTGGCCTTGAATGTATGTGCTTTGAAGAATTCTTCACCCAGAAAGGCTGCTGGAGTGGGGATGACAGCTTCAACAACATGAGGCAGCTGCCCATTTCCAGATGATCGCTCTTGGTACACGTTTCCACCAGCTGCTGATTGGTAGGTAGTTTTGAGCTACCCCTAAAGGCATCTCCCCCCATGGTCTGAGAAATATGTGTTGGGTTTTCCTAGAATCTATATGTCATGCAGATGGGAAGCAATATTGAAAAAAATATATATATGAAAGATGGTTTCCATACATTCGGAGCCAATTCTAAAGCTGTCTTAGTTCTGTGATATAAAATGAGGCAGCACAATCAATCAACATGGGTGGTAAATTCAATATACTTATTGATATTTATAAGGAAATGTCTTAAATAAATGAATGTCTCCTTTCATTTCTGACTGCATGAGAGAAGGAAGGGAGGAAGTAGAGAAGGATGGGAGTTCAGGAAGGGGAAGAGAAGGTTGGGAGGTGCAATCATGACTAGTTTTACTTCTGGAACATTTCCTGGATGAGGTAGGGTCCCCTTCAGGCTCCACTCTTTGCCAGACTGTGCTATCCCACCTCAGCCCATAAAACTTCATTTTAATATTTGCCCAACAGTTCACCCTGACACACTACCTGTTGTATGAGAGCTGGAGACTGGTTTGCGTGGTCCTCTTTGTAGGTTCAGAAAGAAAGAAGGAGCTTCACTTAGCTTGGGTTCTCCCAAAAACAGATCCTGGGACAAGGATGTGAGTGCAAGGAGTTTGTTTGGGGGTGATCCCAGAAGCAGGGGGACAGGAAAGGCGGAAAAAGACAAGGAAGGGAAAGCAGTCAATACAGGGCAAGTGAGAGATTAAGTTGTAACTGATGGAAACCAGGACTCATTTCCCCGGGAACCAATGAAGAATGCGCGTCATATCTCAGACTCATCCCCTTGAGGGGAGAAGAAGGAGGGTACTCCTCCTCCACCTCCTTCCTTCATTAGCTGCTCCTGCAGGACATAGCTCCAGGCATGTCCAGCCTGCCCTGCTGCTGGGGCAGAGCATGGGGGCAGCACTCTTGCGGCAGGACCCTGTCTACTTATACAGGAAGAAGGAACACTGAGGGAATATGGACCAGACATCGAAACCCTCAATAGACATTTGTGGAAAACATGCGTGAAAGAGAAAAATTATTTCTTTTATATTGTTATGTCTGTTATGTGGCTTTGATTTTTTTCTTCTTTTTCTCAACTGAAATGTAATATAAAGAGCATAATGTGCTTCAATTTTAGATATACAGCTTAATGACCCATATGAACATCTGTGTACTCCTACCCTCCCACCCAGTTCAAAATATCAGACATTCCCATTAGCCAGCTAGGCACCCACTCTCCTTTTCCCTGTCAATGCCAACATCCACCCAGAGATAAACATCATCGCAATGTCTATCATCCTAGATTGGTTTTGCATGTTCTTGAGCTTTCTATGCAGGGCTTTATACTACACATTCTCATTCGTGTCTGATTTCTTTCTCTCAGCACAATCTGTGGGTACATTTACCCTATTATGAGTACCAATTAGTTGTGTGTGTATGTGTGTGCATATATTTGTTGCTGTGCAGTGTTCATACAACTCAATTTTGCAACCAAAACTGAATAAATGAGTGAATTCCTGAGTTACATCCAACCCTGCTTTTTTTTTTAATATTATTTATTTATTTGACAGAGAGGACACAGCGAGAGAGGGAACACAAGCAGGGGGGGTGGGAGAGGGAGATGCAAGCTTCCCGCGGAGCAGGGAGCCCGATGCGGGGCTTGATCCCAGGACCCTGGGATCATGACCTGAGCCGAAGGCAGACGCTTAACGACTGAGCCACCCAGGCGTCCCACCAACCCTGCCTTCTGATGATGCCATGTGGTATGTCACCAGCTCCTAGAAGATCTGCCACAGGGAATTCTGACTCTCCACCACCCTCTGGCTTGATATCAGGGGAATTATATCATCCTCCTGGTCAAGGGCAGCTTCATCCTCCTCATAGCATGGGAGAACAAGGTTTTATATGACCTATTAAAAATGGCTTCAGCACTAGGGAAGAGGGGCTAACTTTTAACCCAGCTCTGGCACTGACTAGTCAGAAGCCTGTGAACAAATGGCCTTAACTCTTCCATTTCATCTCTTCATTTTTAAAAGGAAAATGCTGGGCTGACGGTTTCTGTGGTCCTTTCTCCCCATGCACAATGATTGTAGCAGACACTGTCTGTGCATGTTCTAGTGGTCATCCCCATGTGCTTCCCCAAGCAAATGGTGTACCTCTCCTACCAAAACACCAGCTCCTATTTGTCAATCCAGGACACTGCATTTCCTTTAGATAATGACCAGTCTCTTTGAACATGTGGTGCAAGTCTGCAGACTGTCTCACCATGGGAGCTCTCAATGAGGCAAAGCGGGGTGGGGGTAGGAGGAGTTGTGGGCCCTGCACCAGCAGCCTCAACACTCTGGGGGCTGGCAGGAGAGATGGAGGTGCTTGCCTACAATAACAACAAAGTGAGGGGTGCAAGGGGGCTTTTTGACATTTTCCAATGAGGGACCAGGATGTTCATTTATGCTTTGGATGGGGATGAACACCTATGTGAACACCTCCTCCCTTGAACATAAGCTTGCATATGTACTTTCATGAGAAAGGAGGCATTTAGAGGGTGTGCCTCTGCATGCATGCTGTCACTGACCCTCCCCTCACCCACCATTTCCATTTTCCTGAGCTTCACTCTATTTGCCTAAGGACCTATTCAGAAATCACTGCTGGACCTGGAGGGCCCAAAGTTTCGATGAATTAACACCCCATGATCAATGGTGATTAGGAGATTGATTACAGATTCCTCAGTTTTATCAGCCCCCGTGTGATAAGTCTATGGCAGGTGTTTTACACCATTTCCCAGGGGCTCTCTCAACCCAAGGAACAAGCATCAGTCACAAAGTTGCCAACACAATCATGCACCCTGTATTGCCGGCCTCCCCCTCCCTCCCTCCCAAATACACAATTTCCACTCAAACCCTTGTCTCAGGGTCGGCTTCTGGGGCAACCCAGATGAAGGTGATCTCCTTGCCTTTTAACAAAGTGCAGATCAAAGTAACCCAATAAGAGATAAAGACTGTAGTGCTTCCCTGGAGATGATGTGCCCATCAGAATAAGAAAATAGTAAACAAAATGTTTAAACGTTTATTTTATAAAGGAATATTTTGAATACTCTTATTTTAAGGAGCTCTTACCTAGAGAAGTCCATAAGAAAACATTCCCCTTTCAAAGACAACATTCCAGGGCGTTTCTTGGTGATGGGTATTGAGGAGCGCATGTGCTGTGATGAGCACTGGGTGTTATACTTAACTAATGAATCATTGAGCACTACATCAAAAACTAGTTATGTACTATACAGTGGCTAGATGAACATAATAAAAAAATAAAATAAATTTTAAAAAAGACAACATTCCACCAACCATTATTTGGGGGAAATCACCCTAGAGCCCTCCTTGGCATCTCCTGCCTTCAAGCCCATAGATGTCAAGTCTTCTTCTCAAAGACAAGCCTCTCCTTCCACGAAGCTCCTTGCCTCACCCAAGAGCACTCTGTTTCAGTGTGACCTGGGGTGTGACAGGAGATACCACCACAGAAACATCACTCTTTAATTCCACTTCTTCAAAGTCAGGTCACACCCTTCTTGCCTCTTTATAAATTCTTCCAGGTGGATGCATGCATGCCTCCATTCGTGCAACTACCCAAAGTTAAAGGGAGCCACGGGAGGGATTGAGAAGTGAGTGCCCTGGGCCCGTAAGGAAGGGTGAGGAGTGTGAGCAAGGGGATCACAATGGACCACTCCATTCCTCTGGTCTCCCAGCCCCATGTCTTGATGCACTATAGACATGTCAGACCATGTCTCCTTAGCTGCCTTTTGTGGTAAGACACACCACGTCAGGGACATGGATGCCTGAATAGGTTGACAACCAGACTGAAAATCAAGGAACATGGGCCAGGAGACAATGTAACATAGGGTGTCCTGATTATAGAGTTTAAACCTGAGTCATTTTAACAGACTTCCTTCAATTTCCTCCCCACACCAATTAGTGTTAAAGTTTATTTGATTAACTGATGAAGCAATTGTCAGCAGAAGGATTAAGAACATGCCTGTGTGGTGGAAGCCAACACTGGGTTGGCTTGATCCTGGTGTTCTGCACAGACCACCTGTCCCAGCATCGAGGAGAGTGACAGCAATCATCTGGTCTGAGTCACTTGACATTTTATAGTTTCCTTATGATTATTCAACTCATCGTACTTGAAAATATTAATGTTTTCTATTTTGTATGTATATTTTAATTCTTGGCTTTCATCTCTATATTTGGGTTTGTTTAAAAGTGCAGTTTAAAAAACTAAATCAACCAAAAATTTACCAGACCTTTTAAATGTGGTACTCACTGCATTTTTGAAGTTGTGACTTTAAGGCTGAGAAATTTTTTCCAGGGAATGAGAGTTCATCTTGAAAGGGAACAAGGTGAGGCGCCATATGGCAATCCACCAGGCAGGGGGCGGATAGAGCTGAGCTGTGTTCAGATGGTGGTGCACCCCCTTCTCCACTTCAGGAACAAGCTGCTCCTGGTTAACCCCTTACATGTACAGACATCTGCTCACTTCTCTTTAGGTAATCACTGCAATCTGGGGTGTTGACCAGGACTGTCCATATTACCACTTGACTGGGAAGGATACTAAGGCTAAGAGGGGTTAGGTGACTTGCTTGAGATCACACAGCAGAAAAAAAGGAGGAGGTTTATCATCAGATCTTGAATCCAGAGCTGCTAATTCAAAGTTTAGTGATCCATCCACTGCTACTAGTCTCCTTGCTTTCAGAATATTAGTCCTGGGGAGTATTTGCACTAAGTATGTAGACTCACTATATACAGAATGTATGGGCAGAATTCTAAGACATATGCCAATAATGTGCCTTTTCTCCAGAAGTAATTGACAATTTGCAGTGACCATTGATACTGTGTATAAGGACACATATTTGTTGGACAGACTTCTCACTTCTTTCACTTGCATTTAATCTACCTTATAGTCAGTTATTCCTGACATTTTTTAAAGATTTTATTTATTTATTTGACAGAGAGAGAGTGAGAGAGCACAAGCAGGGGGAGCAGCAGAGGGAGAGGGAGAAGCAGGATCCCCCCTGAGCAGGGAACCTGATGCGGGCTCCATCCCAGGACCCTGAGATCATGACCTGAGCTGAAATCAAGAATTGGATGCTCAACCAACTGAGCCACACAGGCGCCCCCTGAAAATTTCTTTAGTGCTAATGAGTCACCCTCTTCTATTAGATAGGAAGTCCCAATGTAATCCTTACCCCAACACCAGGACTACTCAAAGTGTGGTCCAGACTAACATCATCATTATCACAGGGAAATTGTTAAATATGCAAATTCCTGGGTCCCATACCAGTCCTACCAAGTCAGAATTTCTGCAGGTGATATCTCGACATCTGTGTTCTAACCAGCTCTCCAGGTGACCCATTTGCTAAAGTATGAATAGTAGTTTGCACTTTAGGAAATATTTTTCATGAAGAAAGCCACAACTGCTTGGCTGGCTAAGCTCCTTAGAATCTGATACAAGCTTCTCAGGCAATAAGTGTTAAGACATGGCCATGTTAGAATTCCCATGTTAGATTACCATGGATTGAATAAAAATGAAGAAATGTATTAGAAGTAATTGAAAAGAATACAGTTTAAAATAATCACTGCAATACTTGGGATGCTTAATAGAAATTACAGAGGTGGGGAAGAACTTTTGACAAGCATATAGGAATTTAACAAAAAGAGAATACTAAATTCTGGGGAAACATTGCAGAGAACTGAGATTTAAAATAGCAAGCGAACTAACCTTAATTAAGGTTCAGAGGGGCTATGCAGCTTTCTCCCCCCACCCACCCCACCTTCCCCTTATGGTCCAGTAGGGTCTCTCTATCTATGCTCCCAGGGCTGTTATCCCCTTTCTGGTAAAAATCTTTGGGTAGACAAAAACTATCAGCTACCACACTATGATAAAATACAATGTCTTTTTTAAAAAGATTTTATTTATTTATTTGAGAGAGAGAATGAGATAGAGAGAGAGAGCATGAGGGGGGGAGGGTCAGGGGGAAAAGCAGACTCCCTGCCGAGCAGGGAGCCCAATGCGGGACTCAGTCCCAGGGCTCCAGGACCATGACCTGAGCAGAAGGCAGTCGCTTAACCAACTGAGCCACCCAGGTGCCCCTACAATGTCTTCTTTTTTTAACATTCCATGTTTCATTTTAAAAATTTAATGTTAGAGGTTTGAGATACAGCCTCCAGAATGTTCATGATTCTTGTTTGTTACTTTATAAATCTTAATATTTATACAGCTATATTTATGATTCCACCAATTTCTAGGTTAAAGTACACAATTTTCTTGCTTGTTTTAGTATTGGGGTGGATTTGGGAAACATATGAAGCCAAATTAATAAGAAGGAACCTATCTGGATGTTCTGGAATGTTCTATATTCCATTTTCTCATTTTGCAGAACTTCTCAAAACCATCTAAAAAGAAAACAACTGGATTTAACTTATAGGTGGCAGTCCTGCTCTCAGTTTGGCTCTATCACCAGGAGTAGGGAAAAGAATACTTGAGCTGCAAACTGATTTCCCCAAACATTGGCCCCATGGTGAGTAGGAAAATTTTAATAATCTGTTAACTCAAAAACACTGGTCTTAAACTTAGGAGAACTGGTGACCAGTTCTGACTCTACCACTCATTAGCTAACTCTTTGTGCCCTGAGGTCTTCATCTGGAAAATGGGGAAAATATAGGCTCTTTTCTAAGAACCTTATGAGGTTCTTAGAAAGCTCAAATTATTTTTAAATGATATAATGTATATGAAAACTTTATAGACTATAAAAGCATTTCCTAGGGGCTCCTGGGTGACTCATTCAATTAATCGTCTGACTTAGGCTCCGGTCAAGATCCCAGGGTTCTGGGATTGAGCCCCGCGTTAGGCTCTGTGCTCAGTGGGGAGTCTGCTTGTCTCTCTCCTTCTCCCTCTGCTCCTCCACCACCCCCCACCCACCCCGCCCATGCTCATTTGCTCACGTTGGAAATATACACATGACAAAAGTAATATGAGGTCTTAAGATCACTTAGGGCACATCCAGGACTGACTGAAATGGGGAAAATCTGGAAGAACCTGGAAAGGGAGGCACAGTGGAAATTCAGAGTAAGAAAATGAGGCTTGGAAAAAGGAACTCTCCTGAAGAGTGCTGTGTGGAAGGAAGGAAAGTAACTCACAGTGGAGGGAGCTAGCAAACACCACCAGGACCAAGAAATCAAGATCAGCTTCCTTAGCCTGAAGCCATGTTGATGGCATGAAGCCTTTATATCATGTGATAAAAATAGTATTTTATCTCCATATTCTTTCTCCTTAAAATCCATAGTCCCAACCCAACCATGAGACAAACAGAAATTGAAGGACATTCTACAAAATATCTGCCTAGTACTCCTCAAGATTTTCAGCTTATTAAAAAACAAGGAAAGTCTGAGAACAGACCAGAGGGGTGTGAGGAGACCAGACAACTAAAGGTAATGTGGCATCCTGGAACAGAAAAAGGACAATAGGGGAAAAAATGAATACAATACAAATAAAGTATAGTGTTTAGTTAAAAATAATGTATTGAGGGGCACCTGGGTGGGTCAGTTGGTTGGCATCTGACTCTTGATTTTGGCTCAGGTTATGATCTCAGAGTTGTGGGATCAAGCCCCACATTAGGCTCCACACTTAGCACAGAGTCTGTTCCTCTCCCTCCCCCCGCTTGCTCTCTCTCTCTCTCTACCTCAAATAAATAAATTAATTAAATCTTTAAAAAATAATGTATTGATATTGGTTCGTTAGTTCTGATAAATGTACCATGGTAGTGTAAGATGTTGGCAACAGAGGAAGTTGGGTGCAGGGTCTGCAGGAACTCTCTGTAGTGTATTTGCAACTTTTCTGTAAATTTAAAACTATTCTGAAAGTAAAAGCTTAGGAGAAAAATTAGAAAAAACAAGTGCAAATCTAAATTTTTTTAAGATTTTGTTTTTAAGCCATCTCTACATCCAACATGGGACTTGAACTCACAACCCCGAGATCAAGAGTCGCAGGGTCCACAGAATGAGCCTGCCAGTCACCCCTAAATGATAGTCCTTTTTTTTAAGTAGGCTCCACACCCAATGTGGGGCTTGAATTCACATGAATCTAAATTTTTAAAAAGTCCTAGAATTAAGTAAATTTTATCTCAGGAGAGTTAAGTTTACCCTTTCTTTCCAAATCTGGAAAAAGTATAAAGTTTTTCAAAGATTCTGTTTTCTGGTGGGAATGTAAATTGGTACAGACACTGTGGAAAACAGTATGGAGCTTCCTCAAAAAAATTGCAAATAGAATTACCATATGATTGAGTAATCCTACTTCTGGGTGTATATCCAAAGAAAACAAAATCATTATCCTGAGGAGACGTGCTCTCCCATGTTCTTTGCAGCATTATTTATAATAGCCAAGACATGGAAACAACCAGTGTCAATTGATGGAAGAATGGATAAAGAAAATGTATAATGTCAATATGTGAATGTGAAAATATACATATATATACATACATACATACACACACAGTGAAAAATTCTTTAACCATGAAAAAAGAAGGAAATCTCACCATTTGTGACAACATAGATCAATCCTTGAGGGTTTTATACTAAGTGAAGTAAATCAGAAACAAAAAGACAAATGCTGTATGATTTTTCTTATATGTGGAATCTAAAAAAAAATGAACTCAGGGGACTGGGGTAGCTCAGTCAGTTAAGCATCCAACTCTTGATTTCCCCTCAGGTCATGATCTCAGGGTCCTAGGATGCAGCCCTGCAATAGGCTCCTCGCTCAGCAGGGAGTCTACTTGAGATTCTCTTTCCCTCTCCCTTTGCTCTTCTCCCTCCTTGTTCTCTCTCTCTCTCAAATAAATAAAACATAAATCTTTCAAAATAAATAAATACTAAAAAAAACTGAACTCTTAGAAATAGAAGTCAGATTTATGTTTGCCAGAGGCAGGGGGTAAGAATGGAATTGGGTGAAGGTGGTCAAATGGTATAAACTTTCAGTTGTAAGGTAAATAAGTTCTGAAGATGTAATATACACCATGATGACTTTAGTTGACAACACTGCATCATATATTTGAAAGTTGGTAAGGGAGTAAATCTTCAAATTTCTCATCATAAAAGAAAAATAATTGTAACTATGTGAAGTAACAGAGATTAACTAAATTTATTGTGGTAATCATTTGCACTTACATGTCTATCAAATCAAATATATACACTCACACAAACTTACACAATGTCATATGTCAATTATATCTCAATAAAACTGGAAAAAAAACAAAAGAAACAAGACTCTGGTTTCTATCAGCTCCAATTTTCCTGCTATTTATTCTCATGCTCAGTATTTTCCAGCTTGAGTGCAGTCCCCTTCAGGATAATTCTAATCATCACCAACCTCTCTGTGTCCTCTGCAATCTGCTCTGATGGTGACCAACATCTCTTCCATGTTCAATGACATCATGTTGCTAGCTTGACCTCAGCTGTGGTGGAAGTATTTTTACCACAGAAATTGGCAAACACTAAAATTAGGGATTTTACTTTCCAGGGAGCCAGTTTACCATGGCTTATAATCTATGCCACTCAATTTAGCATTTAATTTATTCTCTTTGCATTATATGTTGATATTTCAAGTCACTGTTTCTAGGATAGGTAACATGAAGTCCTCAAGTCAAATTGCACAGTTGAATATATTCCATTTGCCATAGTGCCAAAATGAGAGTGTCTGTTCAACAACTGTCTGTGTACCAAGAAGTCCAAAGCCCCCATCCCTGGCTAATTGATGTTGCAGGAGCCCAAAGAGATCCATTCCCAGCTCTTGACATCTCTGGGGATCTGTTCGATCATCTAAAAAGTAACACAATTGAAGGGGATAGGCTGTAAAACTAAGTCCGGGTTGAACATTCTTGAATTCTCCTGGTTTGATGAGTGAGAAGGGCCAGCTCTTATGGTGCCTTCATTCCAGAGGATTGCACGGTGACCCAAGGGAAGTTAATAGAGAGTTCCATGATCAAGTAAGTTTGGGAAATGCAGATCCAACGCAGCTTAACAAATTTCTCCGACTGTAGGACTTCTCAGTCTTTAATCTGACGCAAGGGCAGGCAGGGGCTGCAAACCCGTGTGGGTGTCAGATTTTAGGAAGTGGCACTCTTAGTTTATTTTAGGGCACACAAGGGAAGATGCCATCATCAAATTTTGATCTTAAATTAAAAGACCGTCTCCTCTGTCCCTTATTCATCCTCTCCTTAGCCTTGGGATTGAAATAAAGACTCCAAGAGAACTGGGAGGTGGGGGAGGAGCAGGTGGTGGGCAGCCTGGGCCTTCTGGCACTTGGACCTTTGACTAATTTTCAAATGGTTATAGAGCTGAGACAGAATCCACAGAAGCAATTTGTTCCTATCAGTGCTGATGGCAAGTATTTATGTTGCTCTTTCCTGTGACATTGCCTCGTTTACCTTCAAAATCTTCCATGTTTCACTGGAAACATGATTCATTGTTTTCATGTAACACCCAGTGCTCCATACAGTACGTGCCCTCCTTAATACCCATCACCGGGCTAACCCATCTCCCCACCTCCCTCCCCTCTTCCCTGTTCTTCATCTGTACACACGCTATCAGACCTCCAGTTGCCGCCAGTGCTAGGAGCAGCTCAACCAACTACTGCTTTCTCCTTCAAAAATCCTGTTTTCTCACCATGTGAATTTTAGACCTGCTTAAATATTTTCCAAATATTTAGCATTGTCTGTGACTGGCTGAGCTGAAAAATAATAATGATGGCTTATACTTTTATTGAAAATACTCTTATCTTTTGACAATTGTCTTCACAACTGCTATGTCATTTTGCCATCTCAAAAACTTGTGAGATAGAACATTCTCATGTTACAGAGGGAAAAAAGATGCAACCAGGGCATTCAAGATGCCTCATAGCTCATCAGAGCACAGGGGCAAGGGAAGCAGGGCTCTCAGTCTCACAGGGACACTGGAAGGACCTGGGGAAGTTTTTATTTATTTATTTATTTATTTATTTATTTATTTATTTATTTATTTATTTTTATTTTATTTTGTTATGTTAATCACCATACAATACATCATTGGTTTTTGATGTGATGATCCACGATTCATTGTTTTCATGTAACACCCAGTGCTCCATACAGTACGTGCCCTCCTTATACCCATCACCGGGCTAACCCATCTCCCCACCTCCCTCCCCTCTAAAACCCTCAGTTTGTTTCTCAGAGTCTATAGTCTCTCATAGTTCATCTCTTCCTCCGATATCCCCCCCTTCATTTTTCCCTTCCTTCTCCTAATGTCCTCCATGCTATTCCTTCTGTTCTACAAATAAGTGAAACCATATGATAATTGACTTTCTCTGCTTGACTTAATTCACTTAGCATAATCTCCTCCAGTCCCATCCATGTTGGTATAAAAGTTGGGTATTCATCCTTTCTGATGGCTGAGTAATATTCCATTGTATATATGGACCACATCTTCTTTATCCATTCATCTGTTGAAGAGCATCTCGGCTCTCTCCACAGTTAGAAAGTCAGAATTGTGCCTTAGGATCACTTGAAGAATGTTAAAGGCCTTGGATATTTTAACATTCTTCAAGTGATTCTAAGGCACAATTCTGACTTTCTAAACTCAGGTTACTTTCTGTGAAACGGCCCTGTCTTATTTACATAAATATTTACATATTTCTCCCAGCTTCTCTCTCTTTCTATCCTAATTTGGATGAGAAAATATGAAATGTGATATTTTTATTTTTATCTAAAATATTCTCCCTCCAGCTGCAGGTCCTATTCCATATCAAACCATCCATAGACAGTGCTCTGAAGACTTTATCAAAGCAGCTAAAGAGGGGTGAAGTCATGTCATCAACATAGAGTCTCCCAAGATGACATTTATAGACAAATGACTATAAATACTCTTGACCCAGGGATCCTTCCTCTAGATCTATTCTATAGAAATATGTCTTCAAATATACAAAAATAAATGTATTAGGATGTTTGCTGCACAACTCGCTATAATAGCAGAACAATGGTAACAATCTAATGTATCTATGAATAAGAGAATAGTGAGATTATGAGACGAGTGTAGTATAGAATAACATGCTATTGTTAAAAATAGTGGAATGTATTTTTATAAACTGACCAAAAAAATGTTCATGATATATTGAGTGAGAAAAGGAAGTTGCAGGAAAATAATACAGAATGACCCCAATATTTGTTTAAAATAAGTCCACCCGTGTGCTTACTTCTGGATTTCTATGCAGAAAAAGAAAAAAAAATGAGAGTACATACACTAAACTTTTAGTGGTAGTTATCTCCAGGAATTAAAGATAGGAGAGAGTAGAGGGCATGGAAAACTTTGATTTTTCTATATTATATGAATTGTTACAATACAAAAGTATTATGTTTGTATTTTTTCTAGAATTTATTTTTATAACAACAAAAATAACTTTGATCATTGTAAGATGATGAATGCCATAAGGGAAGAGATCATATTTGCCTGGAAAATAGGGGCTGGCATCAAAGAGGGGGTAACATCTCTTCAGAGCAAGCACGGCTCTGAACTGCAGGAGTGGGAGAGGGAGCTACCCAAGTGCAGAACTAGGCGGCGAGGAGGCGCCTGCGGAAGCCAAGGGACATTTCCCATCTGGGGAGCTCCCCTGGAGAGGAGTAAGGGAGTGTGGCCACGGATCCTGGGGGCAGCGGTAGGGAGGTTCAGATGAAGAGTAAGGCCTTGAGTCCCAGGCCAAAGACCGTCTAGGTAGAATTTTTAAAGCCACTGAGTGTTTTGAGTGCAGGAATGATGCAGAGCTCTGATTCTGGAAGCTTCCTCCAGCAAGAGCGTGGAAGGAAGGATAAAAGCAGGGAAGGAGGCCTGGAATAAAAGCAGAGAAGGAGGCCATTCTACCAGTTGGGACTAGCGATACCAAACAGGGGGCAATGCAGGCCAGGGCAGGATGCACCGAGGGCCCAGTGCAGAGCTAGTGCGTGGGGGTTGTAGGCTGTAGAGGCCAACGAGAAAGGAGCATGAGAGAGGAGTAGGGGCACCGCCACCTACATCCAGGAGCCGGATCCCCAGAGACAGCCACAAAAAGGGCCAGGTGGGAAGTGGCAGGAGGGGCCTGTCATGTCCCAGGTTACCGCGGGCCGCCTGACCGCACAGCAGGCAGCTGGGATCCTATTTCAGAGCAGTACAAACCAAGGAGAGATTTGAATCTCCTGAAAACATTCCCAGACTTTGGGTTAGACCAAAACTACATCATTAAAAAAAAAAAAAATTCACCTAGCTCATTTCCCTTTTCCTGGCAAATCCTCTTTTCCTCTCTCAACCTGTAGCTCAACAAAAAATAACCAAACACAATGTCCTCTGTTGTTGGAACCTGCCATCTCTGAGAGGAAAGAAAATACCCAGGCCCACAGAATGATGGTAACACCCCCAACACCAGTGGGGGAAATGATGGCTCCTGTGACTTTTATTCTTTTCTCTCTCTGGTCCACCCACCTGGTTGCTTCTGCTTTGAGAGCATTTGGGGGCAGAGCAGAGGAGAGGCCCCCAGCTCCGAGAGGACACAAGGATCCCCTCCCTGTGGAGGTGGCTGGCGCCTGGGGACCTTGCAGGTCAGGGCCCTCACCTGAACCCCCCCTTCTCCCCTTGGGAGTGACAAACCTCTTTCCATCACCGATCTGGAAGAAGCTTGTGGCCAAGGACTTCACCTGGAGCCAAGGGTCCCTGCCCCTCCAGGGGCCAGTGACAGGTGTCTACACTCAGGTCTCAGCACCTGGCTGTATTGTGCCACCTGGGCTGGGGGTGTGGACCGCTCAGCGTGTGCATCTAACATCCACACAAAAATGATGAACTGCAAAGGAGTGGGGCTGCAAAGGAGCTTCCTGGCTTTGGCTTTTTTTTTTTTAAATGAGTTATCTGGACAGTTTGAACTATCTCTTGCACAATCTCTTTTTTCTTATTCTACAAAGAATAGACAATGTGTGTTGAAAGGCAGCGTTCAGGGCTGGACTGAGAGCCCTCGAGAAGGAAATGTTATGTTTCTCTAAAGCTCGTATTTCTTGGGATAAGGGGACGCAGAAGTTATCTATGACTTCTGGGTCCTGGGGCAGACTCTAAGGAGAGTAAACCATAGCTCTGGTTCCAACACTGAGGTGCTGCTTTATGTAAGACTAGCAGACTTGCTTCTGAACAGTGCTAGGTGGCTTAAATTCTGGTCCAAAAAATCTTATTTTTACATGGACTTACTTACTATTTCATCTCTCTTACTCCATTAAGAACAGCAATAGGGTGCCTGGGTGTCTCAGTTGGTTAAGCATCTGACTCTTGGTCTCATCTCAAGTCATGATCTCAGGGTCCTGAGATCGAGCCCCATGTTGGGTTCCATGCTCAGCGGGGAGTCTGCTTATCTCTTTCCCTCTGCTCCTCCTCTCTCGCTCATAAATAAATAAAATATTTTTTTTAAATAGCAATAATGTAAATGAAAAATATACATGTGATTAAGACCTTAGAATTTACAAAGTGCTCCCTCATAATTTATTTAAGTAAAATAACTTCATATTGAAAGAAAAAGATTGCTGAGGTGCCTGGGTGCCGCAGTCAGTTAAGCATCTGACTCGAGGCTTTGGCTCAGGTCCTGAGTTGTGCTTGCAGTGTTATAAAATCGAGCCCTGAGTGGGGCTCCCAAGCAAAGCGGGAGTCTGCTTGAGATTCTTTCTTCCTTTCTCCCTCTGGCCCTGCTCCACTCTCTCAAATAAATAAATCTTTCAAAAAGAAAGAAAAAATTGTTGAAAGAAAAATTCCTTCTTAAAAAAGAAGAGTACTTCAGTTTTAACTCATTTTCCTCTCATTTATGTTTTCTGACAGTCTCAATAAATGAGGTACGTCTGAACTAGTTATTCACTCCACAGAATTTGACTACAGAATCTCTGCTTCCTTCCATGTTTTAAAACAAAATTATCAGTACAATTTTAGAGGCATCGAAATAGTAGATAAATTAGTCAAAAATGCTTGACCAAACCAACTCTCTCTTTTCCTAATTCCAAAAGTGGAAAAACACTTACACTAAAATCTGAAAGTCTTAACAGAAAATGAGTTAGGATCTCTGGGTAGAAAACTAGATTATTTTCTACATAATAACTGAAAAACTTTTATACTTGATAGCAACACTGTAATCAAGGTAAACTACAAATGGAGAAAAACATTTGCAACATGCAACACATTTAATAGTTAAGCCTCCCCATGTACAAATATCTTTAAGGTACTCAGAAAAAGGAGGTGCAACACAGAATGTGGTCAAAGAAGACAGCTGAACCACTCACAAGTAGCAATAAGCAGTCAAGGAGCTAGGATGACAAAGAGCAGATATCCAAAAAAAAAAAAAAAATTGAGGAAAAGTAAAAATGATACATCTGAGCCTACCAGACTAGCAATGGTGGATTGGATCGAGCATATCCATACATCCATTTTGGGGAAGTAGTCACTTGTATGCATTTTTATTAGGGTGATACATTGGTAAACTTTTGACCTGGCACACTTTGATCCAGCAGACTTCTGGAAATGTATGTAACGAGACACTGGATTCACATTTAACATTTGCAAAAGGGACTCTATGGTCTCGGTACAAGGAAGAGAGAGAGAAAGAAAAGGAGATTCTTGAATCCCTGATGATTCATGCCCTCCACCCAGCACCTCCACACCAGGCATGCTCCAGGAGGAAGGCAGGACCTGCTCTTTCTTCCACTGTCCTCATCACCTTGAAAGGCCTCAAATGGATAAGAACACCACACTGTGCTGGGCTGAGGCCCCATGTTTAACAGGAAATGTATTTCTCATCTTTTCACATACATGGCCCCAACCCAAATGCAAGCCAACTCTTTCACCACCTACTTGTTTGAGCACCTGCTGAATAACCTGGTGAATAACCATCTGATGTGTGGTTATGAACCTGGTGAATAACCATCTGATCGGATGCAGGAGAACAAATCAGATACTGACTAATTGCAGAGGCTACTTTTTCTCCACTATGGCACCAATCTAATTTTTGGTGATGGTTTTGACTCCCTGAAAAATTTACAAAGTTTACCTTACACATCGCCTTTCCTGAAACCCCACATGGCATGTGACTCCACTGAATAAGGATGTCTATCATGGCGGAAACTGGCAGTAGTGAAAATCTGGAAGTAGCCCCCAGATCCATCAACAGACATTTGGAAAACATTGTAAGACATCCATTCAATGGGATACTCTACAGAAATAGATGCTGTCAAGTTGTATGAATTGATGTGAACACATCTAATACACTGAAAAACAAAAAAATGTTACATAAGAGCAGATATAGTATGACTCACTTATGTAAAGTTTAATATGTTTTGAAAATAAGTACATGAAACTGAGCATGTTTGTTATGTGTGTGTGCACATACATAGAGAGAGATCTCAAAGGATTTTTACCAAAACATAACTGTTATCCCTGCGTGGTGGGATTCAGAGTACTTTTTACTTTTTGGGTTTTGCTTATCTTTTACTTTTCTTGATCATTTGAATTTTTAATAATGAGCATGTATATGTTTTTAATCAGAAAAAAATGATAAAGCTACCTATCTCCATTTTCAAAAAAAAAGGTAAACTGATACCAATACCAATAGGAGAATCCTCAAAAGGAGCTTCCCAGGGTTTGCCTGCTAGAGGATGAGACACCACATCGGGCAATAACCATAGGGAATTCCCATGAATGACCCAGATGTACCAAAGAGAAACTCTTCTTATTCCAATGTGTCCTAGCATTGAGTATTTTATTTTATTCTCTTCCTAATTCTTTGCATGAGAAATGCTGACAATCTTATATGTCTGACTTCAACAAACAAAAAGTCTGACTTCTTGATTACCAGCACACTGCTAGGAATTAAAGATGAGCAAAATGTGTTTCCCTGAAATCCTCAAGAAACATTTTCGGGAGATAAGCACACAAACAAATAGTATCACTGATAATAATCTACTCTAAGGAGAGAGGCAATTAATGTTTCCTGGAGGAGTGGGGTAAGGCTACCTGGACAAGATGGCATCTGAGCTAGGTTTTCAATGAACAGAGGTGAGGTCAATTAAAACAGAAATAGAGGCAGCCCAGAAAAAGGACACCACACAGGCCAAGGCAGGATACACCTGTACATTTTATATTTGATAAGCAGAACAGAGAACAGAGGGAGAGGGAGATCATGCAGGTTGGAAGGAAATGTGGGAACCAGAATCCTGACATAATCCTCAAAGTGGTTTGAGCTTATGTAGAATATAAAGGTCTATAACAGGAGACCAACATGATTGGTTCGTTCAGCTTGAAACAAGGATGAAAAGTCCCATTAGTGAGATGACCTCTGGCCCACAAAGCCATAGGCATGTCTCCCTGTCTGTTTCAGCACCCCAAATTTTTGAGATTATAAGCGTTCAGTAAACACATATTGGTTGAAAGCCAATGAACCACCTAGATTCTTGGAAGTTTCCACTGACTTGAAAGCATTGGTAAAAATGAGAAACCAGGTTAAACAGCAGAGCTAATGTCCCCCCCAGCAGAGGGGAACAGGGGTATCTTATCCCCGAGACAGATTTCAGCCTCTGGTTAGGCTCAGCAGTCCCTCCTGAGGACGCAGCAGAATCTGAACATGCCTTTCCTGCTCCCACCCCATCTGCTCTTCCGCATCACCTCTCTCATCCAAGTCCTGCTGTAATCAAAGTTCCTTTAAAAAGAAAATAGAATTCTTAAGCCTCTGTCATCACAGCTCCTTGCAGTGAAAAATGGAAGGTGTGGCTTCTTTGAAAGAAAAATGACAAGACGGAGTATTGGGTGACCCCAAGGTGTTGGCATGTGGGAGATGAACTGATTCACCAAGATAGACAGAAAACCCTGTCTGCCTTTCCAGCACTTTTTATGGTAAGTTTTAATCACTGTTTATGCTTTCAGGATGTGGTGCTTGGCAAGAAAACCAGTCCCCTTGTAGACCATATAGGGGTGGAGGCGTTGGGTGACCGTGAGTAAACACGGCGACAATGGAATTCCACCAGACTCACAGCGAGGCTTTCATCTGCTTTCGGGAGTGACAAGTAGGCCTGGCTTCCCTAGGCCTGGAGTGGAAGCACAATTACAAAGCTAAGGATCTGCGGGCTTGTTTGTAGGACTTACCTAGGAAACTGATACCCTCTGAAAGTGCCCCTTCATTCCAATGTCACTTTAGATAGGGCAGGTAAAAGGATTACTCTGGTGTCACTGGCCCCCACCCATTGTCTGCACAAGCCCATGTTGAATGGGGTAACTTAACCCCCAAAGAGATAACCAACTGCTGTGTGTGTACTCACATTTACAACTTGCAGTTCCCATGAAGCGGAGAGGTTGTTTTCCGGGGCCTTTTGCTTCACTGACACGTCAGTAGCCAAATCTGAGACAGTTCTAGACCAAAGGTGTGGGGTTGTAGAAGAACAAGTCAGGGGCCTACTCCTGATGCCCTTGTACTAAACCAGATCCATTGGGGGTACGTGAGTGGAGGGGGCCCACATTAAGACAAAGCTCACATCGCCCAGATTTCTTCTTTAAATTGTGAACTTTACCTAAAATTCTCAATATATTTCCTTTAAAGAAGAACGTATTAGGGGACACCTGGGTGGCTCCGTCAGTTAAGCTCAGTCTGAAAGCTCAGTCTGCCTTTGGCTCAGGTCATGATCCCAGTGTTCTGGGATCAAATCCCACGTCGGGCTCCCTGCTCAGAAGGGAGCCTGCTTCTCCCTCTGCCTGCCGTTTCCCCTACTTGTGCTCTCTCTCTCCCTCTGACAAATAAATAAATAAAATCATTTTACCCTCAAGGGGGTGAAATCGGAGGGGGAGACAAACCATGAGAGACTATGGACTCTGAAAAATAAACTGAGGGTTCTAGAGGGGAGGGGAGTGGGAGGATGGGTTAGCCTGGTGATGGGTATTAAAGAGGGCACGTTCTGCATGGAGCACTGGGTGTTATATGCAAACAATGAATCATGGAACACTACATCAAAAACTAATGATACAATGTATGGTGATTAACATAACATAATAATAAAAACAATCATTTTAAAAAATTTATTAGAAACCCCAAAGAAGAGAGAAAGGAATTTTGAGGCTGCTATTTGCATGGGACAGAATGAAAGACCAATGTCTGACCCATGTGTTTGCCTGCTTAGGACTTTGAGGGCCTCAGGAATCCACCCCCTCCCATTACCCCCCTGCCAGCCCACATTTATCCCACCAACCTCACCACCTCCAGCCAGCCCAAAAGCCCAAAAGAATGAAGCTCTCTAACTCCTGGCAGATTTTGAGGTGGTGTAGGTCAAGTTGCCATTTATTAATAGAAATCTCCTACAAAATAAATAATATTTACTATAATTCTGAAATAGGGACATGGAAAAAAGAAAGCAGAAGTTATTCATAATCTCACCATCTAGAAAGCCCTTGCTGACAATTTAAAAAATTTTAAGTAACATACTATATGCACATGGTGAAAACTTCAGACATTACAGAAGGTAACCTTGACCCCAAAGGTAACCAATGAAACACTGCCTTGGGTTTCCTTCCAGACTAGGAAAAGAAATGCATAAAGCAGCAAAAAAATATACATAACGGTTTACATGATTTCTAAAAATAAAAATTATAATAAATAAAAATTAAAAATAATTTTTAAAAAGTATAACATCCATACTATCCTATATCTTACTCTTTTCACTTAATTATATACCTTGGAGAGTTTGTCATACTATTGCATATGGATTTTCTTCACTTTTTTTTTTTAGATTTTATTTATTTATTTGAGAGAGAGAGAGATGGCACAAGCAGGGGGAGTGGCAGGCAGATGAGAGGGAGAAGCAGACTCCCCACTGAGCAGGAAGCCCAATGCGGGACTTGATCCCAGGACCCAACTGAGCCACCAGGTATCCCCACCTCACTCTTTTTTAATGGCTCAGTTTATGGATGCAGCGTAACTGACCAGTCTGATCTCTCATGAGATGCTTGAAAGAACCACACAAATTGTAGGCAAGAGAAGCCCCTCCATGCCTCAGTTTCCTCATCTTCAAGATGAGAAAAACAATGGTAAGCGAGAGGGTACATGGGCAGCACCTAAAAGGGTATCTGATACTTTGTAAGCCATTATTGTTATTAATTTTATTACTATTACTATTAGCTATGAGTATCAATGTGATTTGTTATTAGAAACTTTTTAGATCAATATGAGCCATTATTGTCAGTGTACTTTTCAGTTGGAAATTTTTTAGGCAAGTCTCAAAGACGTCACTACTAAAAGTAGATGGGTAAGAGAGCCATCATATGTTTTTGAGCCACACCCTTCAGAAACACCTAGCAAGACCAAAACGTTTGTGGCCCATGGTAGTGACAGAATTACATTTCCAAAAACACAAGAAGATTCCCCAAAGGAAGCCACAGTTTGAAAACTGCCCTGTGAAACAGCAGACAACAATATTAGGAGACAAGTTCCTGAGGAGAAATACAGAAGAATACCGTGGCCAATTGACAATGCAAGGAAAATCGTGGTGGGCAGAATGTAATTACCTGCACTGGAACTCGGCCAGGGTGTCTATTTGCCCAGCAGAAGGAAATTAGACCAGATGTTTGGAGAAAGGGTTTAGTTTGGGCCAACATTTCCCAAGATAATCTTTCCATCAGTAGTAAGGTCATTATATCCAGGCTTGAAGGAGAGCCAGAGAAGGTTAGAGCTTAAAAGAAGAAAAAGAAAAAAAAAAGAGAGAGAGAGAGAGAGAAATGGGTTAGTTCAGTCCCTGTTTCTACAAAGGAAAGATTAACTGACTTCCTCAAGTAACAAAGCCAGCTCATGGAAGAACCAGGGTTAGCTGAAAAGTCTCTTCACACCCAAACCAGTGTTTATGCTGTAACATTATACTGCCTTATTTGTATAGCGCCCTAGCATTACCATGAGTACCCAAAAATAAGGCAAGACACATGTGAATTGAAGAATGATTAAAAGCTTTCAAACTAACTCTTGTAAGTGATATCATGAATACTTAAGTGTCCCAGGGATTAGGACATTTTGTTGTTCTTGTAGGGGAGGCCTAGAACCCCATCATTTAGCTTTCTCTTAGCGGTCCTCTCCTGGGGTTCTAGGCCTCCTTCCTTCCCTGCCCCCCACTTCAACCTCAGCAATATTGCCTCACAACATCTTATATGTTGGATGGTTTTACATACAATGTATTGATGTAAGCCTGAAACAAAAATTTTAATGTCATTTGTTTTTGGCCCAAGATCCCAATGCTATATATTTAAAAAGAAAATTTTTTTTTAATTTCATTTGGAGATTTGTATGATCCAAGAAATGCCACAGATATCTATGTAAGTTGAGCTTTGAGACAGTGGCTTTTCCCTTACATCATTTTTTTTCATTACCATAATGACCCAACATTTCCAAAAAGCCATTTGCTGGGCATCTGCATGATTTATTTAGAGCCAGCCAGTAAGGAGAGAGAAGCCAAAAGTTGACAGGCATTTCCTATGAACATACAGATTTTATCCCCACAGAGTGTCATTGGCTTTTGTAGATGTTAAAAGTATGGCTCGGTACTTTTTTTTTTTTTTTTAAGATTTTATTTATTTATTTGAGACAGAGAGAATGAGAGACAGAGAGCATGAGAGGGAGGAGGGTCAGAGGGAGAAGCAGACTCCCTGCCAAGCAGGGAGCCCGATGCGGGACTCGATCCAGGGACTCCAGGATCATGACCTGAGCCGAAGGCAGTCGCTTAACCAACTGAGCCACCCAGGCGCCCTCGGTACTTTTTTTTTTTTTAATTGCTTTATAGTTTGACGAAGAAGGAGATAGAAAAATTCTTGAGATCCATTGCACAACAACGTGACTATATTTAACACTACTGAAATGTACATGTAAAAATGGTATAGTTTTCTTTATGTGTTGGGTTTTTTTACCTTTATGGTAAAAAAAATATATTTTTTAAAATTTAAGGTAAGAAGTGTGCCCTTCTTCAGCTTCTCCTTCCCATCAGCTGGAATGCAGATGTGATGGCTGGTGCCCCAGCAACCATCTCACATCATGCCATAGCAGCTACATTCTGAGGATGGTGGAGTAACTGTGTGTGGAGCAACTGTGTTGCTACTGTGTAAGTAGCAACAAGAGTCTGTAAAGAAACCTAGTCCCTGACCCTGAGGGCACAGGCCAACCCTTCATGGCCTACTTCTGGGTCTCTTTTATGTAAGAGAGAAATAAATTTTAATTATATATCATTTTTAAAAGATTGCCAAAAATAAATAAATAAAGATTGTCAGAGGAAACATAAGTATTTGCATCACATGTGCCAAACATATCAAGAGAGTGAGGTTGTAGTCCCAAGTCATTTTTAGCTCATTTATTTTACTCAAATGTTCTAACAGGGCTAGGATACAGAACAGTGCTTCTTAAAGTCTGGTTCCCTAGTTAACACCATCAGCATTGCTGGGAACTTATTACAAATGCCCCCAGGTCTCCTGACTTAAGACATGCTAGCTGCTGGGCCTGGTAATCTGTATTTTAGCCATCTATCCCCAGAATTCTGATGCCAAGGAAGTAAGAGAACCATTCATATAGAGGTAACACAGAGTAATCCTATGTGTAGAGTGTTAGGGCTGGGCGGGGGCGGTGGGGGTGGAGGAGGGGCTACAATCAAGAGTTTGAATCCCTTCTCTACCACTTAATAGCTTGGTAGCACTAGAAAAGTGGCCTTCCCTCTTCAAGTCTTAATTTTCCCAATGGTAAGATAAAGAAGAATTAATGTTACCTTTATCCTAAGGTTGTTGAGAAGACCCAGTAGGATAATCCTTCATAAAGCTCTTCATTGCCAAATGTTTACTATGAAATGCAGGACCAGTACTTACATCATATTCATGTTTCATACTGTAGGAAGCCTCATAGCTTCATAGAAAAACAAGCATAATAAACAGGTCGGAGAACCACAGAGGAACCTTGGAGAATTTCTTGGGAGAAAATGAATTAATAGAATTGAAATAGTGCTGAAATCACTTGTCAAGAAAAGACAACAAATTAAGAAAACAACAACAATATTAAAATAATAGATAACATTTGTTAAACGCTTACCACATGCCAGACACTGTTCTAACCACTTGTTGCATGTTGAACTCATTAAATCCTCCTGGCAACCCTCTGAGGTATATGCAGTAATTTTGCTTGTTTTACAGACAAGAAACAGACACAGAGAGGTTAAGAGATGATCCCAACATCACACAGCCAGTGAGAGGGAAAGCTGGATTCTGTCACAGGAACTTGGCTCTGGGCCCATGTTCTTAACCTTGGCCCCCTACATTCCTGGGTATATTTGTGCTTCTGTTCAGGAGTATCACAAAAGGAGTGATGGACTCTTAACCCAGGTTGGAATGAAGGAAAAATTCAACCCCCCCCATCATTTTTATTGAGCACTTACAATATGTGAATGTCTTAGTTTGGAGCCTCCCAGAAGATTCCCAAGGCAAGAATTTGAATGTAGTTTATTTGGGGTTGCAGGGAACCCCTACAGAGAAAGAGTGAGTGATCCAGGGAATGAGAAGCCGCCTGCAAAGCTGGCTATCAAGGTTGACAACTGGAGGTCAATCCCACAGAAGCAGCTCCACAAAACCCACTCTTGGAATTATCCCACCCAAAAGGTGAGAGCTGGGATATTTAAGTGTCAACTCCTGGGAGATCCTGAATGAGGCTGCCTTAGGGGTGTAAATTCCCTACCACTTCTGGCTTCTTACCAGGCTGCCCAAAGCAAAGTCTCCTTTCAAGATAAAAAAAAAGAAGAAGAAGAAAGAAAGAAGAAAAAGAAAGAAAGAAAGAAAGAGAGAGAGAGAGAGAGAGAGAGAGAGAAAGAAAGAAAGAAAGAAAGAGAAAGAAAGAAAGAAAGAAAGAAAGAAGAAAGAAAGAAAGAAAGAAAGAAAGAAAGAAAGAAAGAAAGAAAGAAAGAAAGAAAGAAAGAAA
>NW_023270374.1:3883856-3900108 GCF_011800145.1 Mirounga leonina
AAAGAAAGAAAGAAAGAAAGAAAGAAAGAAAGAAAGAAAGAAAGAAAAAGGCTCTAAGCTAAATTTGCTCCTTCGTAAAGTAACATTATCAAGGTCAGTAATTTTCACCCTTGAGTGTGCCTCAGAATCCTCAAGAGTCTTTAAAACACAGACTGCTGGCCCCATCCCCAGAGTTTGGGATTGAACAAATCTGGGCAGGGCCCAATAATTTGCATTTCTAACAAATTTCAGCAGATGCTGATGCTGCTGGTTGCAGCCACATTGGGAGGCCATCTGGTGTCCCAGCCAGGAGGGATTGCCACAGTCTCCTAAAGAAGCCACTATACAGATTGTATATCTGTGTGTGTGTGTGTATAACAGAAATATTTGAAAAAGAAATAATAAATCACTCAAAGGTGTACTTTGATCCAGGAACTTCAAGCTAAATAGTAAAAATAGACATCCCCCTGTAACTGATCGCCCTCCCTCTCAAAGGTCTATCTTAGCCAGCCACAGAGTGGTCAGGGAGACCTCTTTTTCAGGATACTCAAGACATACAATAATTGCCTGGGCTCTAATAGATGTCTCTTACAGAGCCCAAAATCATACAATGTCTAAGTAAAAAAACATGTTTGCATTTCAAAACTACATCCTTGTTTGTTTTCTTTTTTAAAAGTGAAATTGTAAACTGCTTGTTCACTCGCAAAGAGTCATCAAGAACTCATTCCTCTGTGAGGTGATCCTGAATGCCCCACATTTCTGAGAAACCAGCCCCTGGAGCCACGCTTTATGCAGACTCTGCTAAGATTACAGGGGACTTACACAGGATAATAATCTATATTTTGATGAAACTTGGAATTATCAAAAAAACATCTTATGGTTTGCTGAATACTATGCAGAGAAACAATCTTAAATTACCAACTTCCAGAATCAACAAGGTATCACTTTACTAATCCAAAAAAGCAAGTCGAGTTTTAGTAACTTAATAAGGGCACTGAGAGATGCTTCTGGTGAGTTTACTTTCCTGGCCCTGGGATGAGGCTTGATTAATGAGTAATTGTCTCTCATACAGCTCTGCCGTTTGACTTTGGAAATCAGCCAAAGACTCTGAATTAAGCAACTGTCATTCCTAAGTAAAAGGTCACAATACAAAGCATTTTATTTCATCACATGAATATTTTGAAACAATTGCTGAAGATTTGAGACCAATTAGAAGAGTTCTCTTGCCTCTATATTATTTTTCTGCATTACTACGAGAAATAAGATTTCACAAATTGCTGGTTATTCAAAATCTAATACCAGCAATAAATATACTGAAGAGGCAGAGAAATGTTTCATTCCAGTCTTCGGACTTTTTTGTGGGTTATTTGAAGGTCCCTGATAACCAGTTCACAGTTAAAATCACTGAATGATGTTCTTTCTTTGAATAGACAGGCTTAGTTTAGCCATTATAGTTAACTTTAATTATTTCGCTTCACATGGTTATTGAAAATATTGTGGCACATTATCCTTATGACCTAAAGATTAATTATTTTTAATTTGAACAAAATTATATCATTCTTAACTAAAAGTTATGCTTTTTTAAATTACTGAATCTTTATTTTAAAGGCAGAAAAATCATACTGGTTTGCCAATTTGATTAATTTGATTTGAATCACTGTTCTTTAAAGCCAAATATAAGGGTTTTTTTTCCAAGTGAAAGTTTTTGATCTGTGTTAAATCAGTGCTGTAACTTTATGAAACTACTCCTCTAAGTAACAGATTTCCTTTTTGCCAGATAAACTCAACAGTCCTGTATATTATTTGGTATCTGATTTTCCTAAGATGTCTATAAAATTAAAAATACTCCTTTTCTGAAAAGAGTTGGTTGCCCCCATGTCCTTGCTTATTTTATAGAGAAATAGATTTTGTTTCAAAACAATAAATCTAAGTAGCTATGTGAACAGAAGAAACTCATGGCCATCCTATCCATGGATATGATCCAGACTGATGGAATAAACCATGTGATACAATAAAAAATATTGTTAACTCTCAACAATGTTGCCCCCCCATAATGTTATCCCATGCCAGTGTTTATGTAGTGTCCTTCAGTGCTAGTTTTTTATTACTGAAAGAAGCCTTCATGACAATGTACTGGTTCTCTTTGAAACATGGTATTTGATGTGTGTCAAGTTACTCCAGGACTCCCTGCAGAAGAATGAAAGCTAAGCATGAAAGAACAAGAAAATCCTTCTTAGATGGAAGTTTTGCAATTGACATGCATGTTTTTATGGTAGCTTTATAAGAGGCAAATTTGCCTCCTTGTAATTCTTCTGCATAAATATCACCGAGGAAATTCCTACGTACTTGTTACCTGTCTTCATAGAACAATTTTGTCTTTAAAAACCCTCAAAACTGTGTGATGCTCATGATCCTCTCACCACTTGTTGTGGAAGGCAAAGGAAAGTAGCTATGTGTGAAAAAATTAGACCTAGAACCTACTTCTGATCCACAATCACAGAGCAAATCAGGAATATAGACTTGGTATGTTCAAAATATGATTATCTTTTAAAATTGAATATATGTATTTACCATGGAATGCAGGAATGCCACTCATGCTGATTTACCCTAATGAAATAAAAACATATATCTACCAATGTTTATAGCAGCCAATGTTTATAGCAGCTTTATTCATAATTGCCAAAAACTGGAAACATCCCAAATGTCCTTCAGGGGATGAATGGATAAACAACCTGTGGGGTACATCTATACTACAGGATGCTACTCAGCAGTAAAAAAAAAAAAAAAAAAATGAGAACGATTGATTCATGCATTTGCATGGTCAATAATAAGCATCTTCACATTGAGTGAAAAAAAACCAGATTCAAAAAACCATATTGTATGATTCCATTTATGTTTGTATTTTCTCCTTAGAAAAAGATTAAAGTGTGGGGAAAGAGAAAAATCAATGGTTGCCAGGGGTTGGAGTGGAGGAAGGCGTTGTCTACAAAGGGAGAAGCCTGGGGATTTGGGAGGGCAATAGAGCAATTCTGTAGATTGATTTCAGTGATGGTTACATGCTTACCCATCACAAAATATGCACTAAAAAAAATCAATGTTACTATGTGTACATATACTTACATTTTTTAAGACTATTTTTCAGAAGAGTTTTAGGTATATAGGAAAATTGAAAGGAAAGTATAGAGATTCCCCATATACTCCTTGCCCCCCACACATGCACAGCCTCCCTAACAATCACCTCCTCCATTAACAACATCCCCCACCAAAGTGGTACATTTGTTATAATTGATGAACCTACACTGACACATCATTATCACCTGAAGTCCATAGTTTACATTAGAGTTCACCCTTGTACATTCTGTGGATTTGGATGAATTTATAATGACATGTATCTATTATTATAGCGTCATACAGAGTGGTTTCACTGCCCTAAAATAGCCTCTGTGCTTTGCCTATGCTTTTTTAAAAAAGAATTATTCTTGGGGCACCCGGGGGGCTCAGTCGGTTAAGTGCCGACTCTTGGTTCCAGCTCAGGTCATGGTCTCAAGAGTTGTGGGATGGAGCCCCACATCAGGCTCTGTGCTCAGTGGGGAGTCTGCTTGAGATTCTCTCCTCTCCTTCTTCCTCTCCCTCCACCCCTCCTCCCCTCGCTTTCTCTCCCTCTCTCTCTCTCAAATAAATAAATCTTAAAAAAAAAAAAAAGAATTATTCTGGGCACCTGGGTAGCTCAGTTGGTTAAGTGGCTGCTTTCAGCTCAGGTCATGATTCCAAAGTTCCAGCATGGAGCCCTGCATCAGGGTCCCTGCTCAGCGGGGGGCTGCTTCTCACTCTGCCCTTCACCGCGCTCATGCTCTCTCTCTCTCTCTCTCACTCTCTCTCTCTCAAATAGATAAATAAAATCTTTTTAAGAAAGAAAGAGAGAGAGAGAGAGAGAAAGAAAGAAAGAAAGAAAGAAAGAAAGAAAGAAAGAAAGGAAGAAAGAAAGAAAGAAAAAGAAAATTCTTTTAAAAAAAAAAGAATTATTCTTCTCTTACAATGAAAAAAAATTGTTTTGCTTGCTCCAGAGATCACCCATCTGCCTTTCTGCTCCTCCTTAACCTTGGAGAACATGGACAATCATAGAATTTCTAAGTTTTTTCATTCAATCATTTCCCCCATTCTAGAACCAATTTAGATGATCATTATAATGGGATGTATTGTTCCTCTATGATATCCAAAAATATGTCCAGCCTTGCTCAATACCTTCAGTAAGAGGGAGCTCACCTCTCCACAAAACTCACAGAGCGACCCGGGATTTCCCTTATCTTGGACAGCCCACTCTTATGTAAGCTAATTTAGGAAACTGATCCCAATTTTGTGCCTGGAACCCCCAAGTTATTTCCATGCCCACTGCTATTCAGCTGCAATGCCTTCTCAAACTTATCCTGCTGAACACTGAAATCTACTTAATGAGATTTTGTGCCAAACTCCACTAAATGCCATTTTGTTTTGTTCTGCTTTAGCCAACATGTTGAGGTTACCAGGTTTCTATTGGTAAACTTGATCAGATGCCACCTGTGTCTTCACCCACCTTGATGATGAAAGTATTAATCTGTCAGATCAAAGCCACAGTGAGATCCCATTTCCTGTCCATCAGATAGAGGAGAAAAAGATTTACATTATCAGAGCAGATTCAGATATGTATATCCTTGACACTGTTGGTAGAATTACAAGTAGGGGAAGACTTTTGGAAGGTATTTTAGTTGTAGCTGCCAAAGGCTAAGGCTTTTGCTCCAGCAATTTCATTTCTAGGAATCTGTCCTAGAAAACTACTGACATACATGCAAAATTGTATATACAAGGATGTTCACTGCAGCGTTATTTAAAACAATAAGTAATAGGAAACAATTTAAGGGAGTTGTTAAATAAATATTTACGCATTTATAATAAATACTAATAATATATACTTGGATAGATCTTACTACATGCCAGACATTGTTCTAGAGCTTTCCTTGCAATATTTTCTCTCAGGTAGGTACTGTTGTGATCCTCATTTCACAGATGAGGTCCTTGAGGCACAGAGAAGTGAAATTACTTGCCCAAAGTCGTATAATTAGTCTGTGGAAAAGCTGGGACTCAAAGTCCGGCTTCAACATATATACTTTTCACAACCACACTCTTCGGCCTCTCTGCAGATCAGAATACATGGAAGTCCTTAAGAAGAATAAGACAGACTCCTATGAACTGACGTAGAAGGAGTTCTAAGACTCATGACTTGAAGGAAGAGGTTCTAAGGTGCATTGTTATATAAAAAAACAGGTCACTGAACAATATATAGAGAGTTCTATTCCACTTGCATTGGAGAAAGATGGATGTAAATGAACTGGAAGAGAAGTGAAGAATCTTGATGTTTTCTCTGTTGATGCCTACGAAATGTTTTCTAATGAAAATATATTTGTTTGACTAGCATCAAAGCCAATACTAATAAAAAGTTGTTACACCAGATAGGACGATAGGGGTAGTGTGACCTTGTGACATTTTGCTAGAGGCCTTCACCTTGGCAGTGGGTTAAGCTTGGAGTATGAAGATTAATTCTATGCATGTCTTTTTCATCCTTAAACAGATGTAATTAATCATAATTTACATATGGCGGAATTCACCGATTTTAAGTGCCCATTTTGATGAGTACAAATAAATGTGTATGCCATGTACCCACTACAACATGTTACAGAAAACTCCCATCATTTCGTAATGTTCTCTGTGCCTTTGACAATCACCTGCCCCATCCTGAACTCCAGCAACAAGCCATCTGCATTCTAGTGCTCTATATTTACCATTTCTAGATTTTCTTAAAAGTTGAATCAGACCACATATATTCGTCAGCGTCTGCTGTGTCTCACTACTTTCACTGGATATACTGCTTTTAATATCCATCTATCTTGTTGCTTGTATCAATAGTTTATTCTTTTATATTGCTGAGTAGCTTTCCATTTTAAGGATATACCAACAAATGGTTTTAGAAAACTGGATATCCACATGCAAAAGAAGGGAATTGACCCCTTATCTTAAACTATATTCAAAAATCACCTCAAAATGGACTAAAGACTTAAACACAAGACCTGAAATTGTATAACTCATAGAATAAAATACAGGGAAATGCTTCTTCACATTGGCCTTGGCAATGATTTCTTAGATATGACACCAAGAGCATAGGCAGAACAATAAAAAATGAACAAGTAGAACTCAAGCTAAAAAGCTGCCACACAGCCAAGGAAACAATCAATAGAATGAAAAGGCAAAGTATGGAATGGGAGAAAAAAATTGTAAACCATATATCCAACAAGGGATTATTATCCAAAATATATAAGGAACTCCTACAATTCAATAGCAAAATACAAATTGTTCAATTACAAAATGGGCAAAGGACTTGAATAGGTATTTTTCCAATGAAGACCTAGTCCCACAGGTAATAAAAAGGTGTTCAACATCACTCCATCATCAGGAAAATGCAAATCCAAACCACAATAAGAGATCATCTCACACCTATTAGGATAGCTATTATTAAAAAAATAAAAGGTAACAAGTTTTGGTGCAGATGT
The DNA here is from genome assembly GCF_011800145.1 of Mirounga leonina. Classification (NCBI taxonomy): domain Eukaryota; kingdom Metazoa; phylum Chordata; class Mammalia; order Carnivora; family Phocidae; genus Mirounga; species Mirounga leonina. The sequence goes on from NW_023270374.1 coordinate 3,890,414, forward strand.
GGAGAAATTGGATCCTTTGCACACTGTGGATAGGAATGTAAAGTGACGTAGCTGCTATGAGAAACAGTATGGAGGTTCCTCAAAAAATTAAAAACAGAACTACCATATGATCCAACAATTCCATTTCTGGGTATACACCTAAAAGAATTGAAATCGGGATCTCAAGAAATATCTGCATTCACATGTGCCTTGCATCATTGTTCACAATAGCCGAAATAGGGAGACAACTTAAATGTTCATTGAGGTATGAATGAATACAGAAAATATAGTATATACGTACAATGGAATATTATTCAGCCTTTAAAAAGAAGAAAATCTTGCCAGATGAGACAACATAAATAAACCTGGAGAATAAAACAGTAGGTGAAATAAGCCAGTCACAGCATGACAAATACTGTATAATCCTACTTACATGAGGTATCTAAAATAGATTCATAGAGACAGAGAGTAAAAAGACAAGAAGCAGTCATTTTAAAATTTGTTCATTAATCTGGTTTTTCATCCAAATAATCAGATGATCATCCAGCCCACATTTTTCCATATTTTCTGCAAATATATCTTGAAATGTCTTCAAATTCCTTCTCAATCTACTGATGAAACATACATTCAAATCCTGGCTTCTCTCCCTCTAGTGGAGTGATTTAGGTGAGATGCCTAACCTCTTTGTACATCAATTTAATCATTGTTAAATTAAAGATAAAAATAGTTCCTACTTCATAACAATGTCATGAGATTTAACCAGAAAATGCAAGTACTTAGGACAGGGCCTGATGTGTAGTAATGATTCACTAAGATCCTCCTGATCTTTTACAGAAGGAAGTGGGTCCAGCTTAAAGGCAGCTTGCTCTCAATGGCCCTGTGTTGACTCCTTGAAATTGTCAAATTCCCTTCTAAGTGCTCAGGGACTACAAGCCAGCCATTTGCCTGTTTTTGTTGGTTCTTTTTTCCATTATTCCCTCAACTCTGTTGCTGTCTATGACCCCACAAAAGTGGCCAAAAGCGGTGGTTTTGTTTTCTTCAAGAGTTCTTGGTTCTAGGATATAGATTGTCTGCTTCCAGGAATGAAACACATTAGGGGGTTAAAGATTTGGACTCTGCATGTCTCTGACCAATTTGTTCCACACTTTCTTGCCAAAGTCGTGAGTGAGCACAAACAATAATGGTTAGAAAATATCATGAGAAGAAAATATCTCCTTCTGGGTGCCTGGGTGGCTCAGTTGGTTAAGCGACTGCCTTCGGCTCAGGTCATGATCCTGGAGTCCCTGGATCGAGTCCCGCATCGGGCTCTCTGCTCCTTGGGAGCCTGCTTCTGCCTCTGACCCTCCCCCCTCTCATGTGCTCTCTCTCTCTCATTCTCTCTGTCTCAAATAAATAAATAAAATCTTTAAAAAAAAAAGAAAATATCTCCTTCTGAATAGAACAGATATGTGAAAATACACTGAAAATAAACCTCTCTGCTATTAGAACTACTAATTTCTTTTTTTTTAAAGATTTTACTTATTTATTTGACAGAGAGAGACACAGCAAGAGAGGAAACACAAGCAAGGGGTGTGGGAGAAGGAGAAGCAGGCTTCTGCAGAACAGGGAGCCCAGTGTGGGCCCTATCCCAGGACCTGAGCCAAAGGCAGGCGCTTAACGACTGAGACACTCAGGTGCCCCTAGAACTAATTTCTTGAAAAATAGATTAAAGTATAAATACAATCTTTTAAAAAATTATACATATCTGCATTTGTCTTTAAAAGGGGGGTGGGAAGAGGCAATTCTTGAGAATGGATCAGTTGATTGGAGTTATACTTTTTTCTTTTTTCCAGAAACCACACCCAAAATGCATTCTTTATCACTTATTTAAAAAAAATTTTTTTTAAGTACCAAGAGAAATTGGAGACATTTGTTAAACTAACAGAGTGCAGAAAAGTTGATAAGTTTTTGTAAATTTCCCAAACTTGGAGTGTTATCTTACACACATCTAAATCAACAATTTTTTAATCAACAATTTCTAAGTGACTTGCCTTCATAAATTCTTTCATAAGTGTTCAGTTTGGTTTTATTTTATTTTTTTAATCAAAGTGTACAAATACAATAAAAAGTGTGAACATCTTGAAAAGATTTGGAAACAAACCCAAAAACTCCTGATAAGTACAGAACATAACTAAAGGAAGTAGAAACGTGTAAATATTCTAGAACTGTGCTGTTCAATATGGCAGCCACAAGCACATGGGGCTCTTTACATTTAAGTTAACTAAAATGTTAAATTAAATAAAATGTAAAGTTCAGTTTCTCAGTCTTACTAGACATACTTCAAGTACTCGATAGTCACATGAGATTAGTGGTTTCCACATTGTGCAACAAAGATATAGAATATTTCCACCATCACACAAAATTCTTTTGGACATTGGTCAAGAAGATGGCCTATGTAGCATGTACATTTGGCATTGGTCAGTATGTATCTTATGGGGGAAGGAAATGGCCAGTTAATACAGTGAATCAATTAAGAAGAAATCAGTTGTAAAAGTTTTCCTTATGCCTTAGAATTAGGTGCTGGAGAATGCAACCCATGTTGCCAGCCACCCATGGATTGCATTCTCCAACATGGGTTCTTGATTAGATTTGTCAAGAGGACACAGGAATCAAATTGAAAAGGTTTTGCTACCCCATAACAGAACAGTTTGGACACTAAAAAAAATAAAAGATGTGTTACATTGAAGCACATCAAATGTAAAAAATCAATGAACACATTAATGTTAAAACAAAAACAAAAAATCTCACTGGTTATGTTTGGTAATTGTCAAGGCAAGAGCTCATTACTCTGAAAATTAATAAAAGTTAAAACAAAAACAAGAATTGGGCTGTCTTTCCTGTATTTGAAGGCAACCACATAGATAATAAGAGAAAGTTCTTCATAGAAAAATTTTAGCTAATCAATGCAAACATAATTAGAAAATCATTATTTTGTAACCCTGAATGAAATAATGGATCTAAGCAGTATTGTGTTTATAAATGTTAAACACTGGACAGGGAGGAAGGGCCTGATTTGTAGCATTGGCCAATTTTGGCTGATTGCAAACTGCCAATATGGCGTCACTCAGTCAGAGTTGGGAGGTAATGTGCCCAATTAGCTCTTGTGAACTGGTACAAGCTGGTGCAAACAGGTTTGAGCTGGCTTCAGCATACCACTAGATCTGAATAAGGATCATCAGTGGATTTGGTAAAATTTTGTTAAGGAACTTTATACTGAAGTATCAGGCTGACAACACCTGAAAAACATCCTATTCTATCTTAGGCTGCAAGGTTGCATATATAAGTATCCTTGTGAAGAAAACACACAGCCCTTAGTCTAATCATACCTCCAGATCTACCTCCCAGTTTATAGGAAACATCAGGGATAGAGAAAATGATTAAACATCCCCACAAGAAAGCAAACAGCCAAACCCAGAAAGTAAGACATTTGCCAGCTCAGAGAGTTCAGTGTATCCAATGGGAAGACAGAGAAGGAGATTGTTTTAATAATAAAAGATACTTGGGGTGCATGTGTCAGTCAGAATATCATGCAACTCTTGATCTCAGACTCATGAGTTCAAGCTCCCCATCTTGGGCATAACGTTTACTTAAAAAAAAAAATTAGAATTAAAAAAAAAATGAAAGATACTTAAGGGTTATAATTAGATATAATGTAATATGTAATCAAAACTGACTAGCAATTTGGTAAATTTGAATATGAATGGCTATTAGACAAAATTAAGAAATTATTAACCTTTTCAATTTAATAATGATGTGATAGATTTTTTTTTAAAAAGTCCTTATCAGTTAAAGATGCACATATGGTAAAGATTTTATGGGTAAAATTATATGATGCCTGAGATTTGCACTTTTTTTAAAGATTTTTATTTATTTATTTGTCAGAGAGAGAGAGAGAGAAAACACAAACAGGGGGAGCAACAGGCAGAGGAAGAAGGAGGTTCCTGGATGATCAAGGAGCCCAACTTGGGGCTCAATCCCAGGACCCCAGGATCATGACCTAAGTCGACGTCAGATGTTTAATTACTGAGCCACCCAGGCGTCCTGAAATTTGCTTTAAAATTCACCAACAGGAGCACCTGGTGCCCCATTGGGTTAAGCGTCCAACTCTTAATTTCAGCTCAGGTCATGATCGAGACCTGTCTTGGACTCCTCATTCAGCAGGGAGTCTGCTTGAGATTCTTTCTCTCCCTCACCTTCTGCCCCTCCCCACTGCACACATGCTCTCTCTCTCTCCCTCTCTCTAAAATAAATAAATAAATAAATCATAAATAAGTCAATAAATAAATTACACTAATATGGGACACCTGGGTGGCTCAGTTGATTAACTGACTCTTGATCTCAGCTCAGGTCTTGATCTCAGGGTCTTGAGTTCAAGCCCTGCACTGGGCTCCACATTGGGAATGGAGCCTACTTAATGAATGAATGAATGAATGAATGAATGAATAAATAAATAAATAAAATTTTTAAATAAAATACACTAATAAAAATAAAATGTAGAGGGGGAAATAAATATGAAATAGACTGGCAAAATAGTGATAAATTTTAAAGCTGGGTTATGGATATATGGGGGTTCACTAGACTCTATTTTTGTTTATGTTTTTAAAACTCCTTAAAAAATATTTTAAGTAGACTTTCTTCTAAACATTCCAAAGGTAAATAAAATATATTTTCAGAAGAAGAGAAAGATTATGGGGGTTATCATTTTCTTCTTTGTATTTTTTGCATTCTCCAAAATTTCTATAAAAAATATATACTCTTGTATACATATACATACACTCTTAAATCCGATATTTCTAAATACATTACATTTTTTTAAAATCCAAGGGGAAAAAGCAGTTCAGTGGATCAGATTTTTATGGCAAATGTCTCTTCAGGGTAAAAATGGATCAATGATATTAATATGATAAACAGAAAAACTATTTAAAACCTCCCAAATTTTCTTCTATAATATTCCATCATTTGATGAGGAAATCCATGATTTTTTGTTTCTAATTTTCTAAAACACTAGGGAAAATGCAATAAGATTCAAAAGCCACAGTTTATTAATAGTTCCCTAATACTTTCATGACTAGCACAGTTCCCCATCTGAGAACAGTGGACAAGTCCACCAGGTACGGAAGAAAGAAACCTTTTTTTTTTTAAATTTATTTAAATTCCAGTTAACATACAGTGTAATATTAGTTTCAGGTGTACAATATAGTGATTCCATACTTCTATATAACACACAGTGCTCATTACAACAAGTGCACTCCTTAATCCCCATCTCCTATTTCACCCATCTCCCCACCCACCTCCCCTCTGGTAACCAGCAGTTTGTTCTCTATAGCTAAGAGTATGTTTCTATCATTGCCACTCCAGAAAGTGACCCTTTCATTTGTTCTCTAGCAAATTTCTCTCAACAATCTCTCTTCCCCTCTCCATCTTCCCCTTTTTGCTCTGGAGTCCCTTCTTCCATTCTTAACCTGAGTTTGTGAGACCTCTGGATTGGATTTAGAGACAGGATTCAAATCCCAGCTTGACTTCTAACAAAACTCTGGGCTCCTCCAAAATGAGGGCATTCGATGCCAATATATTCTCCTATTGCTAACATTTGCTAAGCTGCACAAATCCTGGTAGTGAATAATTTGCATTCTGATGGGAATGGAGACTTAGGTTTTCCCAGCCACGAAGGTACAGTTCTCAAATGTTGAGGAATTAGGTAAGATTATACCATGAATGCATGCATAAATAAATGTACACCAGGGAGCCATTTAGTAATTTACAAATCATGTAAATTATGTCACACATGAATTATGAATTATGAAATAGTTTCCTGTTAACTGGAGATTTAGCATTGCTCCCAGAAAAACTTACCTTCCTCCATAGGAATAATTTCCTCCCTGCAGACGTCGGCTAATGACTTATTATTTGCTACCCACCTGCACATTCAGGACATTTATTTGCATGTTCACTAATGACTCTAGAAGAATTGCTTATGCCCAGAGACAAATATGGAATGAATTAAATAGCAGTTACTGGTTTTGCGGTGTAGCTAAGAGAAATTAAAACTTTAAAAATATGCCAAGGCAAACTTATTGTCATAAATGAATGCAGAACACTGTGATCTTTGTAGTGGTGGAAACACCAAACAATAAATTAAAAGAATACTCATAAATCCAGTGAGCTGTTTCAGGATTTGATAATGGTGTTTAGTAAGCAGAAATTACATTTGATTTAACTTATCTACCCATCACAATGAAGTATAGAGGGTGAGTATGAATCTTCATGCACAAATGGGTATGCAAGAAATATGTATTTTGTGCACAAGGAGCAAGAAAAAGTCTGGCTTCTTTTATGGATCAGGAAAAATAAAAATACAAATTAATATCTCTGTAAATTATTCTTCCACATTTGCCTTCTCAAGTCCAAAGTGATTTTTCAACACCTTTAACTGTGCTGGATTTTACCTGCCAGATTCAACTTAACACCCCATGGCTGGAAGAGAGAGAGGACTATTGCAATCATCCATCATCCCTATGTCTGGCTAGTGAGGGCATTTTAGGAAAACCATATTTTGAGTGATAACATTTTATGTAAAACTCAATGATTTGTTCAGGAAACACTTATAAGCACCTACTGCATGCATATCATGCTCAGTACTGGGTAATACTAGTCAACAAGACAAACCTGCTCCCTGCCCTAATGGAGCCAGTGTTCTCATGGGGGAAACAGAAAATAGACAGAGAAAACAAATATTTAGCTTCAAACATTGCTGAGTGCAGGGGTTGGGGAATACCCAACCCAATGATAGAGAAAAAAACAGGGTACGAGATCACTTCTTTAAAAGTGTATGGAGGGGAGGAACAAGATGGCGGAGGAGCAGGAGACCTAAATTTCATCTGGTCCCAGGAATTCAGCTAGATAGGTATCAAACCATTCTGAACACATACAAACTCAACAGGAGATCGAAGAAAAGAATAGCAGCAACTCTCTGAACAGAAAAGCAACCACTTTCTGGAAGAGTCATATTCTATCTCTTCATTGTAGTTAATGTTATTTTTGGTATATGTATAAGTTGTTCTCTCTTTAAAATTTTGGGATACACTTTCTTCTAACAAACCAAAATATACCCTAAATCTATAGTCTATGGCTTTGTTCTAGTCTCCTGCCTGATCACATTCTCTCCTTTTTTTTTTTTTTTAATTTCTCTTCTTTCTTTTTTTTAGCCAACTTATCAATTCCTTTTATAAAATCTTATATAATTTTTATCTTTACATTCATATTCCATCCCTTCATTGTATTTACGCTTATTTTTGGACATATATAAGTTTACTTTCTTTAAAATTTTGGGAGGCAGTTTCTTCTAACAGACCAAAATATGCACAAAATCTAGTGTGTGGCACTCATCTATTCACCAGTGTGATCATATTTGAACATATTGTTTTTTGTTTTCTTTTTCTTTTTTCTTTTTTCTTTCTTTTTTCTTTTTTTTTTCTTTTTTTTCCCTTTTCTCTTTTTTTTTTCCTTTTTCCTTTCTTTCCCTTTCTTTCCACCCAGTTTCAGATCTCTTCTACTTGTTTAGTGTATATTTTTCTGGGGGCACTGTTACCCTGTTAGCATTTTGTTCTCTAATTCATCTAATCTCCTCTGGACAAAATGACAAGAGAGAAAATTCACCTCAACAAAAAAACAAGAGATGGTACCAACTGCCAGGGACCTAATCAATACAGACATTAGTAAGATATCAGAACTAGAGTTGAGAATAACGATTATAAAGATACTAGCTGGGCTTGAAAAAAGCATGGAAGATACAAGAGAAATGCTTTCTAGAGTAATAAAAGAACTAAAATCTAACCAAGTCAAAATCAAAAAGACTATTAATGACGTGCAATCAAAAATGGAGGCTCTAACTGTTAGGATAAATGAGGCAAAAGAGAGAATTAGTGATATACAAGACCAAATGATGGAGAATAAAGAAGCTGAGAAAAAGAGAGAGAAACAAATACTGGATCACGAGGGCAGAATTAAAGAGATAAGTAATACCATAAGATGAAACAATATTAGAATAATTGGAATCACAGAAGAAGAAAGAGAGAGAAGGGCAGAAGATATATTGGAGCAAATTATAGAAGAGAACTTCCCTAATTTGGAGAAGGAAACAGGTTTCAAAATCCAGGAGACACAGAGAACCCCCCTAAAAATCAATAAAAATAGGTCAACACCCTGATATCTAATAGTAAAACTTGCAAGTCTCCAAGACAAAGACAAAATCATGAAAACAGCTCAGGACAAAAGGTCTGCAACCCAAAAGATAGAAACATTAGATTGGCAACTGACCTATTCACAGACAGGCTTTTCTAGCAGGCCAGAAAAGACTGGCATGATATATTCAGAGCAATAAATGAGAAAAATATGCAGCCAAGAATACTATATCCAGCTAGACTGTCATTGAAAATAGAACGAGAGAGAAAAAGCTTCCAGGACAAACAAAAACTAAAGGAATTTGCAAACACGAAACCAGCCCTACAAGAAATATTGAAAGGGGTCCTCTAAGCAAAGAGAGAGCCTAAAAGTAAAACAGAACAGAAAGGAACACAGAAAATACACAGGAACAGTCAACTTATAGGCAATACAATGGCACTAAATCCATATCTTTCAATAGTTACCATGAATGTAAATGAGCTAAATGCCCCAATCAAAAGACATAGGTTATCAGATTGGATAAAAAAAAAAGACCCATCGATATGGTTCCTGAAAGAGACTCATTTTAGACCTAAAGAAACCTCCAGGGTGACAGTGAGGGGGTGGAAAACCATTTATCATGCTAATGGACAATAAAAGAAAGCTGGGGTGGCAATCCTTATATCAGACAAATTAGATTTTAAACCAAAGACTGTAATAAGAGATGAGGAAGGACACTATATCCTACTTAAAGACTCTATCCAACAAGAAGATCTAACAATTGTAAATATCTATGCCCCTAACATGGGAGCAGCCAATTATATAAGGCAATTAATAACAAAAGCAAAGAAACACATTGACAACAATACAAAAATAGTGAGGGAACTTTAACACCCCTCTCACTGAAATGGAGAGATCATCCAAGCAAAAGATCAACAAGGAAATAAAGACTTTAAATGATGCACGGGATCAAATGGATTTCACAGATATATTCAGAGCATTCCACCAAAAAGCAACAGAATACACATTCTTCTCTAGTGCCCATGGAACATTCTCCAGAATAGATCACATCCTAGGTCACAAATCAGGTCTCAACTGGTACCAAAAGATTAGGATCATTCCATGCATATTTTCAGACCACAATGCTTTGACACTAGAACTCAGTCACAGGAGGAAAGTCAGAAAGAACTCAAATACATGAAAGCTAAAGAGCATCCCACTAAAGAATGAAAGGGTCACCAAGGAAATTAAAGAAGAATTAAAAACATTCATGGAAACAAATGAAAATGAAACACAACTGTTCAAAATCTTTGGGATGCAGCAAAGGCAGTCCCAAGAGGAAAGTATATAGCAATCCAGGCCTTTCTCAAGAAACAAGAAAGGTCTCAAATACACAACCTAACCCTACACCTAAAGGAGCTGGAGAAAGAACAGCAAATAAAGCCTAAACCCAGCAGGAGAAGAGAAATAATAAAGATTAGAGCAGAAATCAATGAAATAGAAACCAAAAGAACAGT
>NW_023270374.1:3905108-3924621 GCF_011800145.1 Mirounga leonina
ACTGTTCTTTTGGTTTCTATTTCATTGATTTCTGCTCTAATCTTTATGATTTCTCTTCTCCTGCTGGGTTTAGGCTTTATTTGCTGTTCTTTCTCCAGCTCCTTTAGGTGTAGGGTTAGGTTGTGTACTTGAGACCTTTCTTGTTTCTTGAGAAAGGCTTGTATTGCTATATACTTTCCTCTTAGGACTGCCTTTGCTGCATCCCAAAGATTTTGAACAGTTGTGTTCTCATTTTCATTTGTGTCCATGAATTTTTTAAATTCTTCTTTAATTTCCTGGTTGACCTATTCATTCTTTAGTAGGATGCTCTTTAGTCTCCATGTATTTGGAGTTCTTTCTGATTTCCTCTTGTGATTGAGTTCTAGTTTCAAAGCACTGTGGTCTGAAAATAGGCAGGGAATGATCCCAATCTTTTGGTACCAGTTCAGACCTGATTTATGACTTAGGATGTGATCGATTCTGGAGAATGTTCCATGGGCACTAGAGAAGAATGTGTATTCCGTTGCTTTGGGGTGGAATGTTCTGAATATGTCTGTGAAGTCCATTTGGTCCAGCGTGTCAATTAAAGTCTTTATTTCCTTGTTGATCTTTTGTTTAGACGATCTGTCCATTTCAGTGAGGGGGATGTTAAAGTCCCCCACTATTTTTGTATTGTTGTCAATGTGTTTCTTTGCTTTTGTTATTAATTGCCTTATATAATTGGCTGCTCCCATGTTAGGGGCATAGATATTTACAATTGTTAGATCTTCTTGTTGGATAGACCCTTTAAGTAGGATATAGTGTCCTTCCTCATCTCTTATTACAGTCTTTGGTTTAAAATCTAATTTGTCTGATAGAAGGATTGCCACACCAGCTTTCTTTTATTGTCCATTAGCATGGTAGATGGTTTTCCACCCCCTCACTTTCAATCTGGGGGTGTCTTTGGTTCTAAAATGAGTCTCTTGCAGACAGCATATCGATGGGTCTTGTTTTTTAATCCAGTCTGATAGCCTGTGTCTTTTGATTGGGGCATTGAGCCCATTTACATTCAGGGTAACTATTGAAAGATAGGAATTTAGTGCCATTTTATTGCCTGTAAGGTGACTGTTACTGTATATTGTCTGTGTTCCCTTCTGGTCTATGTTGCTTTTAGGCTCTCTCTTTGCTTAGAGGACCCCTTTCAAGATTTCCTGTACGGCTGGTTTTGTGTTTTCAAATTCCTTTAGTTTTTGTATGTCCTGGAAGCTTTTTATCTCTCCTTCTATTTTCAATGACCGTCTAGCTGGATATAGTATTCTTGGCTGCATATTTTTCTCATTTAGTGCTCTGAATATATCCTGCCAGTCCTTTCTGGCCTGCCAGGTCTCTCTGTATAGGTCTGTTGTCAATCTAATGTTTCTACCATTGTAGGTTACATATCTCTCCTCCTAAGCTGCTTTCAGGATTTTCTCTTTGTCTCTGAGACTCGTAAGTTTTACTATTAGATGTCGGGGTGTTGACCTATTTTTATTGATTTTTAGGGGGTTCTCTGTGTCTCCTGGAATTTGATGCCTGTTTCCTCCCCCAAGTTAGGGAAGTTCTCTGCTACAGTTGGCTCCAATATCCCTTCTGCGCCTCTCTCTCTCTTCTTCTTCTGGGATCCCAATTATTCTAATATTGTTTTGCCTTATGGTATCACTTATCTCTCGAATTCTGCCCTCATGCTCCAGTAGTTGTTTATCTCTCTTTTTCTCAGCTTCTTTAATTTCTATAATTTGGTGTTCTATATCACTAATTCTCTCTTCTGCCTCATTTATCCTTGCAGTTAGAGATTCCATTTTTTATTGCATCTCATTAATAGCCTTTTTTATTTCATCTTGGTTAGACTTTAGTTCTTTTATTTCTCCAGAAACGGTTTCTCTAATAACTTCCATGCTTTTTTCAAGCCCAGCTAGTATCTTTAAAATCATCATTCTGAACTCTAGTTCCGACATCTTACTAATGTCTGTATTGATTAAGTCTTATTGAATAGGTTGGTACTGCCTCTTGTTCTTTTTGTTGAGGTGAATTTTCTATCTTGTCATTTCATCCAGAGAAGAGTAGATGAATGAGAGAACAAAATGTTAACAGGGTAACAATGACCCCAGAAAATTATACACTAAACAAATCTGAAGAGACCTGAAACTGGGGGAAAAGAAAGGGAAAGAAAGAAAAAGGAAAAAACAAAAAAGGAAAAGATTAAAAAAACCCAACCAAACAAACAAACAAACAAAAGACAGAATATGTGCAAATATGATCAGACTGGTGCATAGATCAGTGCCACACAGTAATTTTTTTTGCATATTTTGCTCTGTTAAAAGAAAGTGCCTCCCAAAATTTTAAAGAAAGAAAAGCTTATATATGTACAAAAATAAAGGTAAACATGATGAGGTGATGGAATATGACTGTAAAGATGAAAATTATAAAAGATTTTATAAAAGGAATTGATAAGTTGGTTGAAAAAAGAAAGAAGAGGATTAAAAAAAAAAGGACAGAATGTGATCAGGCAGGAGACTAGAATAAAGCCATACACTAGAGATTTAGGGTATATTTTGGTCTGTTAGAAGAAACTGTATCCCAAAATTTTAAAGAGAGAACAAGTTATATATATACCAAAAATAAGGTTAACTACTATGAAGGGATGGAATATGACTCTAAAAATGAAAAATAAAATAGATTTTTAAAAAAGGGATTGATAAGATGTTGGTTGCAAAAGGGAAAAAGAAAAATTCAAAAGAAAAGAAAAAAAAATTTAAAAAATTAACTTTGAAAGACTAAAGAATCATGGTTTAAAAAAGCCATGAATTCTATGTGCAGTATTCCCCTAGTGCTGACATTCTGCCATACTCATTGATGGTAAACTTGGTCTTTGGCAGCTCTTCGTGCTGATCTTCTGGGGGAGGGCCCTGTTGCCATGGTTCCCAAATGTCTTTGCTGGAGGAGGAATTGCCCCGCCCTTGCCGGGGCGGGCTAAGTAATCTGCTCCGGTTTGCTCTCGGGAGCTTTTGTTCCCTGCAAGTTTTCCGTACAGCTTTGGAGGACAAGAATGAAAATTCCAGCCTCCCAATCTCCACCCCGGAGGAGCTGAGAACTCGGGGCCCCACTCCTCAGTGAGGGCCCTGAGAAAAGCAATCACTGCCATCTCCCCGGTCTCTGGCCGCACTCCATGCTCACCCAGCCTGTGACCAAGCATTTCTATCTCTGGCACACGACCCTGTGTGGAGTCTCCAAACCCAGCAGAGTCCTGCAATGTGCTCTGGCACCGCTCCTCCCAGGGGAGGAAGGGGAGTCCCCCTGGATCTGCCACTTTTTGGGTCCCTGCTAGAAGAGCAGTGGCCCGACTGTGCCGCGGATCATGGTTTATGGCAACCCCAAGCTGAGAGCCTACTCCTAGGCTCCGTCTCTGCAGCCGGCTTCCCCACTCTGATACCTGGAGCTCTGCAGCGCTCAGGCAACCCCGGTCATTCTGTGACCCCGAGGGTCCTGAGACCACACTCTCCCAGCTAGTGTTTCACCCCCTGCTTAGCCACTGGTGCGACATCCCCTAGCAGAGCAGACTTCTAAAAGTTCCAATTTTGTGCTCTGCTGCTCTATCACTTGCCAGTAGCAGCTGATGGAAGCCCCCTCCCCCGCCATCTATCTTCCCAAATATCGCCTTGGATTCCCTTCTCCACATGTCCTACCTTCCAGAAAGTGGTCGCTTTTCTGTTCAGAGAGTTGTTGCTCTTCTTTTCTTCAATCTCCTGTTGAGTTTGTAGGTGTTCAAAATGGTTTGATCCCTATCTAGCTGATTTCCTGGGACCAGACAAAATCCAGGTATCCTACTCCTCTGCCATCTTGCTCCTCCCACAATATGAGGAATTCTTAATCTCAGGAAACAAACTGAAGGTTGCTGGAGTGGTGGGGGGGTGGGAAGGAGGGGATCTCTGGGTGATAGACATTGGGGAGGGTATGTGCTATGGTGAGAGCCGTGGATTGTGTAAGACTGTTGAATCACGGACCTGTACCTCTGAAACAAATAATACATTATATGTTAAAAAAAAAAAGAAGAAGAAGAAGAAGATAGTAGGAAGGGAAAAATGAAGTGGGGGAAATAGGAGGGGGACATGAACCATGAGAGACTATGGACTCTGGAAAGAAACTGAGGGTTCTAGAGGGGAGGGTGGTGGGGGGATGGGTTAGCCTGGTGATGGGTATTAAAGAGGGCATGGACTGCATGGAGCACTGGATGTTATATGCAAACAATGAATCATGAAACACTACATCAAAAAATAATGTATTGTGATATAATATAATGAAATAAAATTTTAAAAAAAGGAAGGCATACCTCTCTTAAAAAAAAAAAAAAGTGTTTGGAGAAGCCTACCCTGAAGTGGAGACATTTAAGTGTAGGCATGGAGAATGAGATGAGCAGCATAAAAGGAGCAGCGTTTGAAGCAAGAGAACAGCATATGAGCTGGTAAAGAGCTGGGTGTGAGTAGGCTGCTGAGAAAAGACTGGTGCAGTTGAAGGGCAGAGAATAAAGCAGGAGACAGAATGGGAGGAGACCACAGGGGCAGGCAGAGGTCCACTCACTGGGGCTTTAGGGGTAATATTTTGAATTTTACTTTCCAGAGTGGCATGATCTAACCTGTGCTTTTAGAAGTGCACTCTGGTTGCCAGGTGTACGTTAGATTGAAGAGGGGCAGGAGCCAGCAGGGAGCTCAGGGCAGAGCCAGTGGACCAGCGAAGGGACCACCCCAGCCTGGCCTGGAGAGCTCCTTCTGTGATGGAAGGAGGGAGGCAAATCTGAGGAAAAGCGACAGAAGAATGACAGGACTTACCTATTAATTGGAGGCAGGGATGAGGGAATGGGGGTGAATCAGGGCTTGCTTTTTACGATATACTTTATAAATTTTCATGACCTCCATAACCCAAACCTGGAAACAACTCAAATGCTCACCAATAAGAAAATGTAGGGAGCCTGTGTGGCTCAGTTGGTTAAGCATCAGCCTCTTGGTTTCAGCTCAGGTTGTGTTCTCAGGGTCATGAGATTGAGTCCCAAGTCTGGCTCTGTACTCTTCAGGAGTCTGCTTGAGATGCTGTCTCCCTCTCCCTCTGTCCCTCCCTGTCCCCCATATGCTCTCTCTCTCTCTCTAAAATAAATAAATCCTTTAAAAATAGGAAAATGTATATTTATATGCTTTTATACACAATATTTATGCATTAAAATACTACTCAATGATAAAAAGGAATAAACTTCCAGTAAACTCAGCAGGAATGAGTCTCAAAACCATTACACTGAACAAAAGAGGCTGGCACAATGAAGCACACTTCTATGAAGTTGTAGAACAAGCAGAACTAACATGGTGTAGAAATCAGAGAAGTGGTTGCTTCTTGGGCATGGATGGGAGAGAAGCGACACACAAGGACTTTCTGGGAGGATGGAATGTTCTGTATCTTGACAGGAGTGTGGACTACACAGGTGTCTGCATGCATCAAATTGATGTATGTGAACACCTAATATGTGTGCATTGCACTGTATGTAAATGACACCTCAATAAAAAGACATTATTTTAAGAACAACAAATGACAAATGCTTAGTATTAGGTTTTGCTGTGCAAAAGCTTAAAAAACATTCAAAATGATATATCATTTCTCCTACTTAGCAAGTTAACATTAGCAATGAAACATCATTAATTAAAACAATAAATTAATAAAATAATAATTAACCTTGTACTTTCAT
Organism: Mirounga leonina; assembly: GCF_011800145.1. Classification (NCBI taxonomy): domain Eukaryota; kingdom Metazoa; phylum Chordata; class Mammalia; order Carnivora; family Phocidae; genus Mirounga; species Mirounga leonina. The sequence goes on from NW_023270374.1 coordinate 3,910,831, forward strand.
ACCATTGGTCTGACTTGTTTCCATGAGGTGCACAAGGCCCATCTTGTCATCTAAATTTTACAAGACTTAGAGATGGCCATTGAACCACCCAGGACCCCAGGATCTGACTGAGCCTGACCCACAGGTACAGGTCTACACCAGTTTCATGGAGCAGGTGTTGCAAGTAGGGGAATGGATATCTGGTGCATATCTGGTAAGTGAGCTTGGGATAAAGAAGGCTGAGGAGTGCAGTGAAACTCATTTTGATCCATTTCAGAGGCCCTCAAGCCAGCCCACTGCTTTCTGATGACCCAAAGGCACTCCAGAGTAGCATTCTTTATCCGTGCTTCCTTCCCCTCAGCTGGTGAAGGATGGGTATGGACCATTTTGAGGAGTGGGGAAAAAGTGAACATCAAGGTCTGGATTTTTAAGAAGGTAGAGTTGTTTGGAAGAACTCCAGCAGCAGCAGCAGGCTATGGGGGAGGAGGGAGAATTAGCAGCTTTTCATATTGTTACCATTAGGTGGCCCCAGAACATTCAGTACAGTCTGGTCAAGAGTCATGACCTCAGCTGAGCCCAGAGGATGTGAGGAGTTGTGTGTGCAGTGCCTGGTTTGGAGGGGCACCTGGGAGAGCAGTAGCCCCAGACCCACAGAGTAACCGACCTCAGGTGGGGAAGCCTCCAAGAGCCACATCCTGACTCAATGTCCTACCCAACCTGTTCTGAGGGTTGCTGTCCCAGTCTGACCCCAAGGAGCGTAGGTGAGCTCCTGCTCCTCCTCCCAAAATGGCCAGGATTGATTTACATAAACGTGTAAGCCTCCACCTTCTGCCCTCCAGATCCAAGAGGTGGGCTCAAGGAAAGGACGGACTTCCTGCTCACCTCTTAAGGAGAGAGCCACTGTGATGGTATTTGTGTTAACAATAGGGACTGTGAGGTAACATTTGCAAGTAAGGTTATGTCAAAGGAGTGAAGATGATAGCTCTTGCTTAAACTACTGAAGTTCTTTTTAGCTGTATTACAAGCAGTGTCAGCGTTCATGGAAATAAAAAACAGATGGCACTATATAAATAAAGGCATTCTTATATATCTCCCCACTCTCTTCTAGAAGGCTCTTAGAGTCAACATCTGTGGATGTTCCACCTTTTTACCCTCGACCTTCACCTTTCAGTGTGGGCAACCACTTTTCTGTTGCAAACACATGCAGCTTCTGGTCTGAAGGCCATTTCAGGCTGCAGCTGCTTGTGTGGCCACATAGGGCAGACCCACATGCTAGGCAATTAATGGCCCCAGGAGCAAGCCTCAGCAATGAATGTTGGGAGCTGGTGGACAAATACTCCAAATTCCCTACTCCTTGTGAAACAATTCTGAGCAATACTCTACCCGCTCTCCCAAAGGTCCCCAGCAGGATGAAGCCCCAGTGTCCCACAGTGGTCACCTGCTCATGGTCACACCTGTGCCATTGCCCCCCTCCCCTCCCTACCTCCCTTCCCCACCCTCCTACCAATGTTCCCCAGGGTCACTTCCAAATCAAGGACTGCATTCAAACCCTTGTCCCAGAGTCTGTCTCTTGGCAACTCAAACTTAGCTTTAAATCACCAAAATTCATTACAATTCCAAAGGCAATCTTTTACCTGTTCTGAACACAATAAGGTACATAATTCAATCAAATTATTATATAAACTAAACAGAGTAAAGGAAAAGTGAGGGTAAAATAGTTCAGTGAAATCCAAGGTTAACTTCTGTGCCCAAAAAATTTCTGCACAAATGCTGATGGTGGATGGACCACAAACTTGGAGCTAAGCTTTATAGGCAGACAAATGCTGTTATGACATTCCCAGTAGCCACAAAATTAAAAAAAATAATAATAACAAGTAGCAGCTCAGAAGAAAAACATTTTTTGCTGCCAGGAACTCCTACAAGGAGTTTCTCTTGCCGTGCCCCATAAAAGAGTGTCTGTGTGAACAGTACACAGGGTCTTCACCAACACACGGAAGCACAGCTATGTCCACCAGCCGTCCTCAATGAACCCAAATCAAAATGCAATGCAGTGCACACAGGCCAAAGCAAGGGAGTCTCAATGTGTCACTGTCCCATGATGGCCCAAGCTAGGGTAGATTTTAGTAGATCAGGAGTGGTGGTTTTCAAACTGGGTTCCTTTTGGTCACTTGGAGAGTCCATGTTGTGTCTGACACTCAGAAACTTCTGTCTCAGCAGCTCTGCTGCTTTCTATTAGGTTTGAGATAACGTCCCATTTGAAGAAAGGATTGTGTCAATTTAAAAAGTGTGAAAATGACAAATGTGTAGAAAGCCCTTCTCCTCCCTCTCAGACTAGCTTTGGATGAGGTTACACAGCACAGGTTGGGGCTCTTCTCTCCAGCAGGCACCTGGAGAAACCACCTCAGAACACAGAGAACCAGCTCCGGCAATTGCCCAGGGCCCCGTCAGCAAGTGGCCTGAAACCAGAGTCCCATCCCAGGATCCTGCCAAAGAGAAGAGCTCCCTCCAGACACAGGGGCACTGTTATTTCTAACACACAATAAGATTCTTGGACCCAACCTCGGAGTCACTAGAAACATGCTCTGAAGATAATTCCTTCTGAGAAACCCCAATATTCCCAAGGCCTCTGGGGACAAACTTTATGAGGAACCACAAGGCCAGCAGAACCCACCCTGTATCACATGCCTATACTGCTTGGTGACGGCTCAGATGGGAAACTCTCCAGGCACTTGTGTTCCCTGCAGCTCTGAACATCTCCTCATCACCTCATGTCACTTCTCTTCTTTCACCTAACCTCCCTGAGCCTCCAGGAGCTCCTTGCTCAGGCAAACACCTCCCATCATCCACAGCCCTTCACTGAGCATGCCTTCCTGCTTTAGTTGAAACCTGGCTCTCGCTTGTGGGTGAACTTCCCCCTGCAGCCCTCTCGAGGGTCTGCTGCTGTGTCTCCATGTGCCTCATTTATCTCAGCATCTTAGCATCAGGAAGTGAGATCAACCACTTCTTTATCCATATTATCACATCCAGGTCTTGACATTTCCCCTTTGCCCAAAAGCTGCTCCTTCCAGACTCACTCCACCCAATTGATAGCCCTGGCAGTGCCTCACCTGTATGCACTCAGCCTACTGTGGTGGTTTCCATACAAGCTGGAGACTTCCTGCCTCTTTCCTGAAGATGAGCTCTTGCCAGTGGAGCCCCTTGGTTATATGCAGAACAGGAGCTGACCAATAGAATCCCCACAACAACCCACAGCCAGTCCTGAGTGAGAGCTGGGGACCCCTCACCACTCAGTGAGCTAGTTCTTAGATACACTGTACACAGTCCCAGGAGGTCTGCAGAGGGACTGAGCCCCAGTTGCCCTCAGAGCAGCCCATTCATTAGTGAACCTTTCATTGGCTTTTCTTCCTTCTTTCTTGCCCTCTCTCCCTTCTCTCTCTGTGCCCCAAGAATCATCTCTCAAATAAACCTCCTGCACCCTGTTCCTTGTCTTAGGTTTGGCTTTTAGGGAATGCTGAAATGAGGCATGGCTTCCCAACATTTACCAAGCGTACAGTGTTACTCTTAAGTCTCATTCGTGCCCCCATGAAGAACTCTGTGCTGAGCCCTTTGTCCTTCCCTCAGCCAATGCCAGCCAGTCCTTGGTGACACATGTCTTTGGGGCCATGAGTCCTACCTCTCACCCTCAAGTCCTGGGCTACCCACCTCCAGTAACCTCCCTCTCCCTCCCACTTTGGCGATGTTTTCCCTTGTCATCCCTAGCACTGCTGAAATTTACATTCATACTTACACTCTCATCCCAGAACATTCTTCTCTCCTTCTGTCACACCCACTTCACTTTTCTTCCTCTTCACTGAGATTTCCACTTCTTCAACCCCAGCTGGTCCTTCCCCAATGCCATGGAGAGCACACAGTATGTCCCTCCAACTCCATCACAGTCACTCCAGAACAATCAACCAATGGATCAAAAAAACAAAAATCAAAAGAGAACTCAAAAAATATCTTGGGGCACCTGGCTGGCTCATCATGTAACTTTTGATCTTGGGGTTGTAAATTCAATCCCCATGTTGGATGTAGAGATTACTTATAAAAATTGAAAATCTTTTAAAAAATACCTTGAGTCAAACAAAAATGGAAACAAATACCAAAACTTATGAGATGCAGCAAAAGCAGTTCTAAGAGGGAAGTTCATAGCTGTAAACCCATACATCAAGAAAAAAGAAAGATTTCAAATAAACAACCTAACTTTATACCTCAAAGAACTAGGAAAAGAAGAACAAGCTAAGGCCACAGTTAGCAGAAAGAAGGAAATAATAATGATTAGAGCAGCATTAAATGAAATAGAGAATAGGAAAGCAATACTAAAGATTAACAACACTAGAGTTGGTTCTTTGAAAGAGTGAACAAAATTGAAAATCCTTTAACTAGACTAACCAAGAAAAAAAGAAAGGACCCCAAATTTTAAATATATATAAATGAAGGAGGAAACATTACAACTGATACCACAGAAATACAAGGGATCATAAGAGACTAGTATGAATGCCAACAAATTGGACAACCTACAAGAAGTGGATAAATTCCTAGAAACATACAACCTGCAGACACTGAATCATGAAGAAATAGAAAATTTAAACAGACCAATTATGAGTAAGGACATTGAATCAATAATCAAAAACCTTCCAACAAAGAAAAGCCCAGGACCAGATGGTTTCAGTGGTGAGTTCTAACAAAAAATTTAAAGAATTAACACCACTTCTCAAACTCTTCCAAAAAATCAAAGACGAGGGAACAGTCCCAGACTCCTCTCCTGTCAATCACATCAACTCCCTGGCCTCACTCCCATTGTAAGTACTCAGTGAAACCCCAACTGCTAATCAACCCAAATTCTACCATCTGGGAGTTGTCTTTGTCTCTACTGACAAAGCCATACCACCTAGGAGGCTGGAACCACTATTAATTTACAGCATCCTACCCCCATTCAGCCCTTGAGATTGCTCAAGGATCCCTTTATCTTTTTTTAGTTGACTCATTTCCTTTCAATAGTTGGCTAAGTTCAGAACTTCTCTCTGCTCAATCGTAAAACACCATCACCCACTCTTACTTTCAGCAGATAACACCCTCATCAGAGAAAAAAGCCTTCAAATGAAAACTTAACTTCCTATCCCAACCCAAGTGTGTCCACAACAACTCCTCTTATCCCGCACTTTTCACAAATATCTGGTGAGCACCTGTGGGAAACAGGCAATGTGCTGGTCCCTGGACTCCCCAGAGTTGCATCTCTGGATCCATCTCTCCATGCCCTCCCTTCTGACTGCCACAGCACCACCTACTGGATAACTCCACCCAGATGGCCTGCATGCACCTTCGACTCTACAGACACAAAGTGAACTGATTACCTTCCCACCAAAACTTTACTCCATCTGCCCCATGGCCCAAACCAGAAACTCAGAAGTACTTTTTGACCTCACTCACCTTCACTTTCCCAGCCCACTCAACCAACATTGCATCCTGCTGGTTGTACCTCCTGAAGAGTCTTGAGTCCATTTCTGTCTCCACCATGTCTTACTTGTATTAACCCTTCCGTCTCCCAAACTGATCCCCTCCAATCCATCCCCTATGGGGCAGTTGGGATGATTTTCCTAAAACAAAGGAAACTGGTAAAGGGAAGGCTAACAGAGTCTCCTCTGTGGAAAGAGGGGTATTCTGAAGCAGAAAAGAGGGGGAAAGGAGGAAGAATTCCCTTCTGATCACCATACAGGATCAGTGTATCCCCAAGTTCTAAGCCATAAAGCATAATTTTGCCTGGAAGACTTTCAAAGCAGTGTTTGCACATTGCCCATCATCACCATTAAACCTTATGAGTAATTTGCTACTGAGTGTTCTGGAAGCATTCATACATGGTCAGAGGTGTGGCTACAGTGTAATAGGGGACAAACCACATGTATTTAGATTAAGGCAAACTTTAGAGCAAATCTTGCTTTGCACTTTATTTGCTGAGCCTTATTCCCCAGTTTAAGGAAAATGCTTCCTCACAACATCAGATGAGATAATACAAGAGAAGTGCCTCATACAGGACCTGACATCAACTGTAAATAATCAGTAAATACCATCACTGCCCTCCTCCTTCTGTGATGCTGTTAAAACAATGTAGATTATATTTATAACCTATTTGACTGCTTTTCCATATGTTTTCTTATGGTTTTACTCACTCTCAAGATCCTTCAACAAAACCAAAAGATACAAATGAAACTGTTCCCATTTTAAAGGGGTGTGTAGTATATGTGTATATACGTATATGATCATATGAATGTACATCTGGTTCCTTGATATTTTAAATTCCAGCTGTGACACATATGCCTCCTCATACACACACACACACACACTAAAAAATTTAATGCACTCATATTCTAATATCACAAAAGGAATATGTCACCATATGGAACTAGGGAGTCCAATAATTTCCTACACCAGTGTACCATAATAAGGATGTATCATCTGCCAAACAGTACAAGTGTGTGCTAAAGATACACATCTTTATATTTACTTGAAAAATCAAGTGGCAAATATTTCTCAGTTAACTACCAAGAATGTCAATGGTATTCATTTATTGTCTGCATTTAAGTGGGGTCCTAATTGTTCTATTTCCCCACCTGGACCAGCAGAAGGATGGAATATTGGTCTAAAGCTGGGCATGGGGTATGGTAAGTGCTGACCCTGTGATGGTTAATTTTATGTCTCAACTTGCTTAGGCCATGGTACCCAGTTGCTTGGTCAGACACCAACCTAGATGTTGCTGTGAAGGCATTTTGTTGTTTGTTGTTGTTGTTGTTCTTATTGTTCTTGTTGTTGTTGTTAGGATTTAAATCAGTAGACTTTGAGCACCACCAGAATGTGAATAGACCTCATCTAATCAGTTGAAGGCTCTAGTAGAGAAGACTGAGGTCCCCCCAGAACAGGGAAGAATTCTGCCTCCATGCAGATTCAAGCCTGCTAGCCCTCCTTGCAAACTTGAGATTCTGGCCTCTACAATAGTGTGAGCCAATCTTTAAAATAAATCTCTCTTTACTTATTTATATATATATATGATAAGTATAGATGTCTACATATTATATATAATGTTATGAATATCTGAAGGGGGGTTGGCGTTTGCACTGAATGTGGATATAGATGATAGATAGATAGATGATAGATAGATAGATAGATAAAAGATAGATAATAGACAGATATCCTGAATAATAGAGACCTTGAAGCTTCAAATTTGGTACTAAGTGTGGACTTGAGACATGGAAGAATGAAAGTCAGGGAGGCAACCTAACCAAGATATTAGTAGGAAGGAGCTGGAAGAAAGAGAGAACAGACAGACAGACAGAGAGACAGAAATAGAGAGAAATCATATCCAAAGACATAACACTAAGAAAATCAAACCACTTCTTTCCTCCATGAAAATATTTCTCTTATTTAGACAAACTAAAACAATAGGCCAACAAGCAGAATAGTGATTCTCTAATTGAATTGGCTAAGAAAGAATATTCAAAATAAGATCATCTGCCTTCTCCAGCCTTTCTTTCAGACTCTCCTTTCTTCCTAAAGATGACTATGTCCAACAATCATTAAACTTTGTTGTTAAGTTCATTTATGGGCTTGGGATGAAGCCAGAAGTCATTGACTAACTGGAAAACATTCTCTTTCTTTCTAAACTCAAAAAACCGATTATAAAATATATGCTAAACTTCTGCCCAAGACTTTTGTCTGCCAATCTTATAGAATCATGGCTGTGTTTACAGGGGTCTTGTAATCCCTTGTGAAGACACCAACCTCCCATGCCTACATCTAGACTCTGCTTTGAGCCGTTGCCCTAGGCCATTCCTAAAACACTATTCTTGGAGAACTGAGTTATACTGAAGGAGATGGGGAGAAAACCCAAAGGTAAGGCTCAGGATTGTTGCATCTACACTTGCGTTTTAATCCTTGACCCTGACATACTTTTAACACTAAGATTCTTAGCAGACCATCCTGGAAAGATGGGAAAGAGAATCTCTAATCCCAGGTACCCCCTCAGAACACACAAACATATGCATGTCTGCACACACACACACACACACACACACTTTATCCATCCATCCCAATTTCTACACATTCTCTCAGTGAGTGCCCAAAGGCATCGTTCATTGTCCTCAGAATAATGGCGCAGTTTTCTTGTGATAAAATGAATTGCTTTTGCAGTTCACTCAGAGTACCATGTCATTCACAGAGTACCATTGTCCCCCACCCATTATCAATAATTTCTTAGAGTCTCCAAGTAGGGTCATGATCTTAGGGGAAGTTTATATCCTTCTATTAGAGGATCTGCCTATCCTCATTATCTCCAGCAACTCAAAAGACTCCTTCTGGACTTATTTTCACTTTTTATCACCATCTCCAGAGATGCATTAGCCAGGGTTCTGCTGCAATAATGTAATAATCACATTTGCATTTATTCCACACACACAGGTCTGCAGATCAGCTGATCTCAGCTGGACTCCAGGCTTTGTTTATGGTTCCAGATTGACCTATGTGTCTTCATTCCAGGACACAGACTGAAGGAGCAACAGCTACATGGGGTATGTTTCAGCTTCAGTGGAAGCTTAAGTTCAAAACGTCAAGCCAAACCATGCTAACACATTTAAATCCTCTACTCAGACACAACTTATGCCAATTCTGCCCTCATTTCATTGGGAGAGGAAGTTCTACTTGGGAACTGATGTCAGAGAGTGCGGTGGGGATGTACCTACTACCCACTCTAGTGAGAGATACCACTAAATCTCTAGATAAGGCACATGGATGGAGAACCCTTTTACAAAGACGAAATGAGAATCTGGAATGATAATCCAATCTACCACAAGGCTAGATTGTTATTGAAACATTTTATTGAATTAACTCTGGACCTTTATTTTAAGGATATTATTTACTATATCCTTCTCCATGAGAACCTTCAGGAGAAACTTCTCTCCGATCTCAGGTCCTGGATAGTTAGACTTCTGGCAAAGGATTGCTTTCATCCATAGACACTCGGAAGTCTTTACATCAGATGCTTTCAGCTCACAGCCAACAACTGTACATGATGCAGGCTTACCCCTGGTTTCTCCCTTTATTTTCCCTTCAGCCTAATTTCTCACCTTCTTATCATTCCACTTGATCTCCATGTTTGTAGGCCATGTCCTTGTGTGTGTGTGTGTGTGTGTGTGTGTGAACTTATAGTCATTTCTGTATCCAACAAATATATATATATTTAGTTTCTTTTCTATGACTAACTAACACGTGTAGGAAATTTAAACAATATAAATGGCATGCAAAGAATAAATGAGTTTCTCGCCACCCTTACAATTCCCCACCCCAGAAGTAGTCACTGTACCATGTTCAAATTGTGTGACCATGAGTCTTATCAGTCAGAAGAATTCTAGTGGAATTTCTGCAACAAGGAAATCCATGCATTTTCAATTTTGGAAGATACTGCCTGATTGTTTCCAAAAAAGTTTTACTAGTTTACAGCCCAATTAGCAATGTATGAGAGTCACTGTCTTCCCACAATTTCAACAACACTGTGTATAATCACAGATGTCCCTCAACATGTTTTCAAAGTTTTCATCTCTGCCCAGCTGATAAGTGAAAATCTTTTAAAAACCATTTCTATTTCTCTTTCTGTTCATATCCTCTGGAAATATTTTTTTTCTTCTTGATTTATAAGAGTTCTTTGTATATTAAAGCAATGAGTTTAGAAAATAACATGTTATTTGAAAAATAGCAAGCCTTTTTGAAATGGAATAAATAGTTAGACACATGCAGAGATGAATGGAGTAAGTGGAGAATGACCACTTAAAACACATATTTGGGAAAGCATGGGTAGTCCTTGGGTCCTAGCAAGAAATCTTGATTTTCTTCAGTCCCCCTCCTCACTCCTCAATTTGAAGCCATACATTTTGGTGCCATGATCTCTCCCAGGCAGGACAGAACTTATTCAGTTGGTAGAAATGGGGTTAATGAGCTCTCCATGGGAAAAGACTGCTTCTTTGACAGCTCTCTAGCATAGTAGACATTTCTGAGCATTTGACAAATATCCTGGATAAATGTTGCATTTTTATACACAAGAGCCTAAGTACACGGACCTCATATTAAGCCAAACATCATGTTTCCAGGTAACATGTGTATATAATCAGTTTGTGTCTCTCAAGCAAGGCCCACCTCAATGTGCTAGCAAGAGAAAGGAGAAAAGTTTTTGAATGTTGGCATGCAGATGACAAACTCACATCTGCCTGCAATCCCAGCCCCAGTCCCATCCAAGTGTTGGTGTGGTCATGGCCAATTCACTTAAAAGCCAATGTTTCCAACCTCACATTAGTAAGAAAACCATGTTTCTAGTTCTTCCTCAGTTTCAGTTTGGAGAGGTTTTGTTGTCATTATTATTCAAAAAAGAACAGCTCTTTTTTGCTGCTGCACTGATTTGGCTTCCAAACCACAGCTGTCCTGAGGCTGGTCCTCTCAGTGGTGGTTTGCATTTGTGGGAATTCAGAAATCTTCATGCCTCCTCAGTTCTTCCAAAAATCTAAATCATCCTTGATGCTTTAAAGTGAAGCAATATCTTCAGAACTAAAAAAAAAGCATTCTTGCAATTGTTCTGGTATTTTTTACCATTTGCAAATAAGTTAGGTTTGTTTAAAACAGAATGAAAGCATCTAAAATTTCAAATATTTGAGTAAATTATGTATGGGCTATTAACAGCATTAAACTCCACATTCAAATCGATTTCAGTAGATTGAGTCTAGGGCTTGTTTTTGCAGTATAAAAACTGAGTATTTCTGAAAAATTGTGATAATGCCAAATAACCATATCTCCTGCATTGCCTGCTTTCCAGCCATTCATTTTGCTTTATGTTATTCCTGTATTTACCTATTTACACACAACTTGCTCAAGAAAAAAATATAAAATTGACATGGTGAAGTAGCCATGACCAAGACTAAAGGTTCTTGCCAGTGCATCACTGAATGACTTTTCTGATTATTTTTGAATTAATGCAATAATCTACTTTTGGGGTTCCTAGAACAACAAGAAATTATTTTAGTAAATTAAAACTTAAGAAACATGAAACAGCATTTCACAGTATCTGAAGAGAGTTTGGCCAACATGATGGGAAGAAACTTACTGTGCCATCCAGTCCATCCTTAAGTTGATGCAAACAGCCCCTCCTGTCGAGTGCAGCATCGATGCAGAATTTGGGTTAGAAGAGCACTGTGTCTTATCTCCCACTTAGTTTTTTATTCAATAGAAACTGAAATTGCATTCCAGTTCCCACCTACTTAACTCAAACGGGTATTAGAAAAATAACACAGTGTTTTAATTATTTCAGATAGTAGACTACAAAAGCAAAGTCATTTTCTCTTTGTGATTCAGAAAAATCAGTTAAATCATTTTTTGCAATGTTCTCAGTACTTTAAAAATCAAATGTATACGGTGCGCCTGGGTGGCACAGTCAGTTAAGCATCTGACTCTTGGTTTCGGCTCAGGTCATGATCTCAGAGTTGTGAGATCAAGCCCCACATCCAGCGCCACACTCAGCACAGAGTTTAACACTCCCTCTCCCTCTCCTTCTGCTCCTCCCCACTGTGCACTCTCTCTCAAAAAAAAATAAATATCTTTAAAAAATCAAATTCATAAAATCATACATACATATGAAATTCATAAAATTAAATTAAAGAAATATGATTGATTCATGAATTGATATGAATGTATGATTGAATATATATATATATCCAAAGACAAACTCTCCTGTATATACCAATTACCTATTGACAACAGAACAGAAAAATTTTCCCCTAAGATTTAAAATTTGACCTCACCTGTCAGAAATTCAATGGCATATGTCATAAATTCACAAAAAGCCATTGAGACGGGTTTTGAAAAAAATCCACAAGGTTAAACTAAGAAGTGGACTGTTATGGTTAAGAAATACATATATTCAGGGCGCCTGGGTGGCTCAGTCGTTAAGCGTCTGCCTTCGGCTCAGGTCATGATCCCAGGGTCCTGGGATCGAGTCCCACATCAGGCTCCCTGCTCTGCGGGAAGCCTGCTTCTCCCTCTCCCACTCCCCCTGCTTGTGTTCCTGCTCTCGCTATGTCTCTCTCTGTCAAGTAAATAAATAAAATCTTAAAAAAAAAAAAAAGAAATACATATATTCAGCATTGCTAAAGCTCTGGTATCTGATCATTGGAATTTTAAGGTTGAAAGGGGCATTAGGAGGAGCTCCTGGCTGGCTCTGTTGGTGGAGCATGCGATTCTTGGTCTCAGGGTTGTGAGTTCAAGCCCCACTTTGAGCGTAGAGCTTGCTAAAAGAAAAGAAGAAAAGAAGAGAAGAGAAAAGAAAAGAAAAAGAAAAGAAAGAAAGGGGCTTTAGGAGTCATTTTGAACAACTCTTTCCTAATGGTGAACCAGTCTATATTTGAAAATTCTGTTTAAAATAAAAGAATTTAATGTTCAGCCCTTAAAACCCTAAATTCAGAAAGAAGACCTGGGACTGTAGTTATTACAGCAGTGACCCGTGGGTCAGATGCTACATGGAATTTATTTATGTTTGTCACCTGCTGGTCTGCAAGCATCCAGGGAAATCCAAGCAAGACTGAGCCAGGGCTGTTCCCTTCCCACACACCTCCACCCCCACTTCCTCTGCTTCGGTTCTCTTTCCTGCTACCCATTGGGCCCCAGGCTCATGGTATTTCTCCATGCATCCCCTTGGCATCTGATCCTGGCTGTGTCCCTGTGACCCAGCTGCTGTACAGTTTCTGGTGGTCACTAACCCCCACCCCCAACCTGCCTGCTATTCTATCCCACCATTTACGTGAGCCTGAACTCAGCCCTACCTGGCTGTCTCTTCCCTCAACAACCCCCCCCCACACACACACACTCAATCCACAAGTCTTTGAACCTCCAAAATGTTACCCAATTCCATTGCCCCCTTCCCCACTGTAGCCACCCCACTGGGTCACTGAAGTTCTGGGCCTGCATTTGGACTGACCATCTCTCCTGGGCTCCTCACTTGCTGTCCCGCTTTCTGGGGGGGACTCAGCAGCCAGCACCATCTTTTTATAACAAGCATCACTATCTGACTTCTCTGCCCAAACCCAGCAAGGGCTCCCCTCCCATGGAAGGTGAAATCTCAGCTTCCACCCCAGGGTCCACCTAGCTCTGCACGGTCTGGGCCTGCTGGCCTCCCTATGGCCTACCTTCTAAACACTTCTGTCCACCAGGCAGTCTCCTTAAGGTCCTAAGCATCACTCCCTGGAGAGTTCCAGTCGCCACTGATTTCTGCCAGCCACTTTAGGCAAAGGGAATACAAGTGGCTCATGTATGAGTCTGCTTGGACTGCCAGCACAAGGCACCACAGACTACATGATTTCAAACATGAGAGGTTTCTTTCCTCTCAGTTGTCAGGCTCCCCCTATCAGCACAGGAGGCAGTCCCCAGACAGGACTGCTTGTTGCAAGCCTAGGGCAAAGTCACCACCTGCCCTTACTGAATTTCTCCTGGGAAGACCCAGCCCCTCACGTGTGGTGAGGCCACATGCAGCCTCTGTCTCTGGTCTCCACACCTCTACCAGCTGTCCTGGGTTTCCTTTGTGTGCATCACATTCTACTTATGGATGGGTCTGTATGGGCCTTATATTTTGTTATGCTTTGAATGTGAATTTCTGAAAATTCTATCAGTGATAAAGAAATCCTTGGATATGGGGAAGGAAGGAGGGAAGGAAGGAAGGAAGGAAGGAAGGAAGGAAGGAAGGAAGGAAGGAAG
>NW_023270374.1:3924631-3954542 GCF_011800145.1 Mirounga leonina
AAGGAAGGAAGGAAGGAAGGAAGGAAGGAAGGAAGGAAGGAAGGAAGAAAGGAAGAAAGGAAGAAAGAAGGAAGAAAGAAAGAAGAAAGAAAGAAAGAAAGAAAGAAAGAAAGAAAGAAAGAAAGAAAGAAAGAAAGAAAAAGAAAGAAAGAAAGAAAAGAAAGAAAGAAAGGGAAAAAGAAAGAAAGAAGAAAGAAAGAAAGAAAAGAAAGAAAGAAAGGGAAAAAGAAAGAAAGAAAGAAAGAAAGAAAGAAAGAAAGAAAGAAAGAAAGAAAGAAAGAAAGGAAGAAAGGAAGAAAGGAAGGAAGGAAGGAAAAGAGAGAGAGGAAGGAGGGAAGGAAGGGAGGGAGGGAGGAGGGAGGGAGGGGAGGTAGGAAGGAAGAAAGGAAGGAAGGAAGGAGGGAGGAGGAAGACAGGGAAGGAGGGAAAAAAGAGGGAAGAAGGGAGGGAGGGAAGGAGGAAGAAGATAGAGAAGGGGGAGGGAGGGAGGGAAGGAGGGGCAGGAAGGAAGGAAGAAAGAGAGAGAAAGACTGTGTGGCTTTAAACAACAACAGAGATTTATTTTCTCTCAGTTTTGGAGGCTCGAAGTCCAAGACCAAGGTGCCAGCATGGTCACTTCCTGGTGAGTGCCTTCTTCTTCACTTGCACACGGCCACCTCTTCCCTGTATCCTCACCTGGCAGAGAGCCCTGGTGTCTCTTCCTCTTCTTCTAATGGCATTAATTGCATCATAAAGTCTCCACCCTCATGACCTCATTCAAACCTAATTATCTCCCAAATGCCCTATTTCCGAACACCGCCACTTAGGAAGTTAGAACGTCAACACAGGAATTTGGAGGGGACACAATTCAGTCCTTTGCAGCTAGGAAAGATGGAGCTAGAGGATTTTTTTGCACATGATATGAACAAAATTGGCATAAAACTATCTCTATAGCTTTATTGCTACTTCCCTCAGCTTTGTTTCCCCTGAGCTCCTGAGTGATGCCTTTCAAACCAAAATCAGAGATTGTCAGGCCTCTGCTTCCCACATCACTCAAGGTGAGAGCCAAAGTTCTCACATGATTGACGGGCTCACCTCCGGGCACTCAGTCCTCAACTCCCCTGCTCAATCCCACCCTGATTCTTACCCTGGCCTCAGATTCTTTGCTTTTCTGTTTCCTGACTGGGAAACAGTCAGCCTGGACCCTTCAAGCAACTTCCTTCCATCCCCACGGGTCTAGCCTCAAAGGCATTTTATCTTCGGGGCTCCCCTGGCCCCTGACATCTGGATAAATCTCTTCTCCTAAACCCCACTACTTTCCATCTACCTACACTCTCTCATTTCTCTCCCTAACATTGTTCACCCCTAACACAGTATTTAGGTACTTGTTTGTCTGTTTGTTGTCCATCTCTTCTTGCCAAAAAGGAAGTTCCATGAGGGTGGGATTTTATCAGTTTAAACTGCTGTGTCCCTGGTGACGGAGCAGGACAGGTGCTCAAGTGAGATTTGTTGACTCAATGAATGAATTCCATTAACAAACTGAAAAACAGATGTAAGGAACTAGAAACTTAGGCCTATCTTTCTCCCCCTCATTATTGGCAGGGATTTTCAATTACTAAGGACGGATCTGACTTGAAGCAAATTCTCTTTGCCCTGGAAGTTCCTTGAATTGTCCAGAAGCACTAGAATCTACCTGAAATGTCTTTGCTGATGTTCCATTCAATCAGCCATGCTCAGTACACACAAGAGCCGTTCTCGGGGTGGGTGGGATGTTATTCCCATGAGCCACATGTGTCCTGTGCATGATACCCTGTGCATGAGCACTTGGGTATTGTGCAGTCCCAGAATACTACCTCACTCCCAGCCATTATTCTCTTTTTTTTTCTAAAGATTTTATTTATTTGACAGAGAGAGACACAGCGAGAGAGGGAACACAAGCAGGGAGAGTGGGAGAGGGAGAAGCAGGCCTCCTGCCAAGCGGGGAGCCCAACACGGGGCTCGATTCCAGGACCCTGGGATCATGACCTGAGCTGAAGGCAGACACTTAACGACTGAGCCACGCAGGCGCCCCCCAGCCATTATTCTCTTGCTTGTGAAGGCACATCAGAATCCAAGTGAGAGGGGCTCCTGGGTGGCTCAGTTGTTAAGCATCTGCCTTCTGCTCAGGTCATGATCCCAGAGTCCTGGGATCGAACCCCACCTCGGGCTCCCTGCTCCACAGGAAACCTGCTTCTCCCTCTCCCACTCCCTCTGCTTGTGTTCCCTCTCTCGCTGTGTCTCTCTCTCCAATAAATAAATAAAATCTTTTAAAAAAAAAAGAATCCAAGTGAGAACGACATCATGACAGCAAGACATGGTGACTTCGAAAGAATGACATGAATTTACTAATAGAAAAAGTAATCTGAACATGTGTTTTTATGTCTTTACCAACAAGGCTCTATATTAACAATGTCTGTGTCCTGTGATGCTCTGGATAAAACCTCCAGACCAAATGAGACTATGCAATTATCACAAAGATACAGGTTATGATTCTGCTATGACTTTCACCTTGACTAGACAGAGTCACCATTTGTCTACAAGGCACAACTTGCGTGCAGATCTGGAGCATGAATCTAGCAGGCACAGCTGGTGCTCCACCCATGTCCCCACACCTCCGCCAACCCCAGGACTGCTGCCCACCTTCCAGCCATCAGCACCTGCATTTCTCGGCCACAGGGATTTCTCCAGCATTTTCTACCATGTGGCAGGCCAGAAGTGCCTTTTAGGAACAGCCCTCAAAATGACTGCCTGGACTTGGTGTGCAAATACCCCAGATCCCTCAGGTCATGTTCCATACTGTTTTCTGGGGTTCTCCAGATGGATTAAGCCCAGTGGCCCACAGAGACAGATGGACTGATGATACATTCATTATGGCTGTCTTCTCTGTCTTATTTCCCCCCACTCTTAACAGAGTCTCCTGAGATCACCTCCTGAATCAACTTTTCTCTCTGCTTCTGGGAGAACCCAAACCAGGAATAGAATTATTGGAACTTGAAGGAAATAGACCACTCATCCCCACCTTATTTTGCAAATGGGGAAACTGAGACTCAAGATGTAACTATTTCCCCAAGAATGCAATAATTCACGATTCACTCCAGCACTCCTTCTCTCTCCAGATTTAACCTGGGAATAAGATGAGCAAATATCTTCTTAGTATTTCATATCCTAGAATCTGCCACCTTCTGGATAAAGTGTTATAACAATCAGTTATATGAATATTTTATATTCATAGAAACATTTTATTTAAAATAATTCTATGCTTTGACATATAGGAAATTCTTTTTTTTTTAAGATTTTATTTATTTATTTGACAGAGAGATAGAGAGAGAGCACAAGTAGGCAGAGTGGCAGGCAGAGGGAGAGGGAGAAGCAGGCTCTCCGCTGAGCAGGGAGCCAGATGTGGGGCTTGATCCCAAGACCCCAGGATCATGACCTGAGCTGAAGGCAGCCGCTTAACTGACTGAGCCACCCAGGCGGCCCCATATAGGAAATTCTTAAGGAAGCTATAATTTCATCATTACCATATATGCCAACTTCACACTTTTCAATAAACTCAATACACTTGAGATTTAGAAGTCAAGTCAAAACTTGAACTGAAGCATACAGACACAGTAGGAGTCTTAGGAGTATAAATATATGACTAGGTTGTGAGGCTCCTGATTCAAGGAAGAAAGGCAGTAAGGGAGCCCACACAAGGCTGGCTCCCCAGCCCTTCCACAGCAGAGAGAAGGGGCAGGCTGGGGCAGGGGGCTGCTGCTAAAACTCTCATTCCAGAATCCCTGCCTCTGGCAGCCATGTACATTGCAAAAATCACTTCAGAAGTCAGACAGGAATATTGCTGCCACCAGAAATGAGCTGTGTAGAGAGAACTCTTTGGTGACCTGTCATCGATGGGAAGGCACTGCCAGCAGTCAGCCTGAGTGGCTTTGCAGTGGATGAAAAGACTTCCTTAGCATTCTAATTTATGGTAGGCTATATAGGTTGGGACTCTACTAATGGCTTCCTTGTGTGCGTGGCATTCTCTTTGACTTCAAAGGGTGACCACTGGGTGGAAAGAGAAGGTTAGGGAATGAGGACTGCTATCTTGACCAGCACAGAGATTAAGTGGAAACTGGGAATTTAGGAAGGTCAATGAGGACTTTAAATAGAATAAGGAAAGGGAAGAACGTATTTTGTGTGTGTGTGTGTGTGTGTGAGCCGTTGAAATGACTGGATACTTGTCTTTTTTTCTAATGTGCTTTTGATGTTAATTTTTTTATTTATTTTTTGTTATTATGTTCAATTAGCCAGCATGTAGTAAGATCATTAGTTTTTGATGTAGTGTTCAACGATTCATTAGTTGCATATAACACCCAGTTCTCATCACCACATATGCTGACACTAATTTTTTTTTCATCTGATCCTTCATCCCTGGGTGTTTGCTGATCAAGAAGAGAAAACTGAGAGGGGCAATTCAGACACCCCCAAAAAACAAGGCAGCATATCACCTCAAGCATACTTCCATTTGCCTTTGCAATGCAGGGTATGCTTTTTGAAGCTGTGTGAGTAGTTTTGTTTGTTTGCTTGTTTGTTTGTTTGTTTTTAATCTTGATGCTATTTTTTGAGTATCTACTAGCATCCAGTAGCATATCATTGCTTCAGGAGATTCAAATTCTTATAAGATATACTTCCTGCCCAAGTAGAGAGAACAAAGAAATGAACATAGGAGATTAGAATTACATTAGGTGACGGGACTGTTAAAGATGAGATTTTGGAGGTACCATGTTCCCCCAAAATGGGATGCTTCACTCTCCATGAACCAAGTGGTGAGAAGAGCAAAACCTTGGGGATCAAATTTTGGTCTGAGTTGGATTCTCAACTCAGCTGTCAACTTGACATGGGCCCTTGCTCAAGTTATTAGAACTCACTGAGTTGCAATGTCACCTGTAAAATGAGATTACCACCTACCTTTAAGAAGTGCTTGGAACACGCTGTGAATTGTGCAAGACTGTTGAATCTCAGATCTGTACCTTTGAAACAAATAATGCAATATATGTTAAGAAAAAAAAAAGAAGAAGAAGAAGGTAGTGGGAGGGGAAGAATGAAGCGGGGGAAATCGGAGGGATAGACGAACCATGAGAGACGATGGACTCTGAAAAACAAACAGGGTTCTGGAGGGGAGGGGAGTGGGAGGATGGGTTAGCCTGGTGGTGGGTATTGAGGAGGGCACATTCTGCATGGAGCACTGGGTGTTGTGCACAAACAATGAATCATGGAACACTTCATCTAAAACTAATGATGTAATGTAAATAAAAAAAAAAAAGAAGTGCTTGGAACAGCCAATATAAAGTGATGCAGATTAAGACCTGCTGACTGGGGAGGCACAAGCCACCTACATGGGGTGAGCAGGCCTCCTCCTCAGCCTCCAAGCTTCCACTTCAGGGAAGTGAAAAACATAAGGTCTCTTGACTGAGGTGCAGTTTCAATACACCCTCATGAAGTAAGTAAAGTCACAGATGTATTATTCACATATCCCAGAATGGGGTAGGTGGCATGCACAATGAGCCAGGAAAGGGCAGTCCTTGGTCCCAGGTCACAAGCAAGCAGGAGATAGAGGACAGGCAAGCAAGGACCTACCACTTATAAGGTGGTTGGGGCAGAGGTCACTAACTTGCTGTGGGCTCAATTCTAAGTGGTTCTTTTCAAAGGTGCCCCAGGAATAGCAAAGTGAGAACTTGTGGCAAAAATCCTAAACTCAGATCTTTATTTAAATGCCCAGACTCAGGGTACCTGGGTGTCTCAGTAGCTTAAGTATCTGCCTTTGGCTCAGGTCATGATCCTTGGGTCCTGGGATTGAGCCCCATGTCGGGGTCTGCTTCTCTCTCCCCCTGCTCCTCCCTCTGCTTGTGCTCTTTCTCTCTCAAATAAATAAATAAAATCTTAAAAATAAATAAATAAATACCCAGACTCAGTGTGAACAGGGTAATCATCCTGTAAACTGCCTAGACAACAACTCAAAATAGTTGTTTGCTCATCACACCTTGTCACATTCTTTTGAAATTATGTCTTTAAACCTCAGTATGTTCCACTAGACTATAGCTTCACAGGGATAAAAACCTCTTATTTCTCTGTGTCCTCAAAGCCTGCACAGTAAGTGCTCCATCCCTGTCTGTGTCCTTACTGATCTCTCATGGATACTCTAACAAGGTTACTTCCTACTTAGAGAGGCTGTTTAAGTGGTGGCCTGCCAACAAGCCCAAAGCCACTTGGATGACACATAGCAGCCATGCACTAGACCCCAGCCCATGTGACCTGTGCTAAGATGCCACGTCCATGGCTGCAGAGTCAAGCCAGGGGTTGATGAGCCCCAGAGCAGGAGGGAGTTGGTCAATCACTGTCACTCTGGGAGGAAATCCTTATAAACAAGGTTTGTGAAGGGAAAACCAAAAAGTTCATATCAAAATGCAAATGTCATTTACATCTAAATCCAAAATGTCATTGCATTGTTATTATGCAAAAATGATAGGATGAGAGAGGGAAAGCCAGCTTCCAGTGCTGGTCATGCCATGTGGCATCTCTCTCGGTGTCTGCCTGCTCTCATCTGATACATGGTGGGGGGCGGGGAGGAGCATGAAATCTGGAGATGTAGGCTGGCTTTCAAATTCTTTTTTTTTTTTTAAGATTTATTTATTTATTTGAGAGACCGAGAATGAGAGAGAGTACATGAGAGGGGGGAGGGTCAGAGGGAGAAGCAGGCTCCCCGCTGAGCAGGGAGCCCGATGCGGGACTCGATCCCGGGACTCCAGGATCATGACCTGAGCCAAAGGCAGTTGCTTAACCAACTGAGCCACCCAGGCGCCCCTGGCTTTCAAATTCTTTAGTGCTCCTCAAATGTAAGTCTTTCCCATTTGCAATAACTCTGAGGAGTCCAAGGATAATTTCCTCTCATGAGCAGGCTCCATTTTTTAGGTACATTACAATTCCCAAATTGTGACCTGAGAAAATTCTCCAAAAGCTCTATTATCTTGTAGTCAACAGAATATAGATTTGTGTGCCATAAAGATGCCAGGTTAGTGCATTGCTTATACCTTGGGATGAGGGATGACACTCAGAGCAATAGCATTTCCTGAAGAAGTTTTTCAGAATTCATAAGCCTGAGATGCATCTCAGGCTGCTGGGATTGGAATTTTTAATACACAACCTCACCTCAGTTGTAGGTCATTTGGCTAGACTATGTAATGCCACCCAAGGTACCAAGAAAGTAAGATTTATGTTGATCCTCTTAGGCTGACATTGCCTTAGTTACCCTGTGGGGTGCACTGTGTTCTCTGTTCATAACTCCTGCCTCCTTCCCACTCTTGCCATGAGTCACGGTGAATGGACTTTACTTCTTCACCCAACTGACATTGGGCCTGACCATATGAGGAACTTTGGCCAATGAAATGCAGCAGAAGTGACAGTGCACCAGTTCATAGCTTAGGCCTTAGGAAACATTACATGTTCCTTCCTATCCTTCTTGAGTTTCTGCAACCACCATGAAAAGATTACGTCCTGGGTCTGCACGTGTTCCAGGATTAGAGACAGATGCAGGAAACCTGAACCCACTGGATGCTTGGAGTCAAGCTTCTCTCACTGATCTGCAGTACTATGATTAAGAAAACATTAATAATTGTTGTTTTATGTTGCTGAGATTTTGGTAATTTATTACACAGAAGTATTGCAGCTGGTATCTGACTAATAGGCCCTGCAGAGCTAAGAATTATGTGAACCTTGTTAGTCTCTGATATAATGAGTCTTGCTGCACCTCAGCTCCTTCAGTAGGCTTATTAATTTATTTGACTGGATGTTTTCTAAGGACAGAAGGATTAAGAGAATAAGAGTAGCATTTGAAGAAAGATTATTCTATATCTCTCAGGTCTAAAAATCTATGGTGAGTAGATGCCAGTTTGACCAACTTACATAAATGAATATAGGAAAAAAGGGGAGAGGATTATTCTTTGTTACTATCTTGTCTTGGTGAGAGAACTGCATATTTCCCCATCATGGCCCTATTGCTCCAGGATTTGGGACACAAGTATGCTTTACTTTCCCCCAACAAGACTTCATGAGAAATAAAGACATCAGGCTCCTACTTGGTTTTTATAACTGTGTGAAACCCAGATCATCGTAACAGCTTTTGGTTAAACTGCCCCAGAGGCTGGATGTAAATCTCAATAATCTGGGCCAGAAAGAAATCTGGAAACTGGCCTGATGCCTCCTGCCTCTTTCACTCTGCCATGGACTCAAGTGTGGTTTCTGAAAAGCTCTTCCCTTCTCTCACATACACCATGGAAGGAAGGCTCTTTGGTCACAGCTGGGAGCACAAGTAAAGCTTTTGAGAGTTGGATAGATACCTTGGTTTGCTTTTTCTTTGGGGTCACACTTAGTGACCTGATTGAGGAAGGCAGTTTTCTGGCAGAACATGGCCCTGGGCAATAGAGAGAAGAGTCTTTGAAAAGACAATCTTTGGGGCTCTATGGGGTTTGGCAAGACCATGTCCCAGCAGGAACCCTATTGCTTCCACGAGATACTTGGAGGACATACAATGTTGTTAGCTCCCATAGATGTTTATATAGTGCTGACTTAAGATATAAATACCTCCCACTTTTCTAAATGGTTCTATGTCATTTTATAATATGTGAGTTGCCATTTTCAATCTTCTTCCAGCATTTAAAGTGAAAAAAGATGAAATTAAGACTTTGTGGACATGAATGACAAGAATAGAGAATATTTATTGAGTACTCATTAGGTACCTCATCCTGCCTTGTATTTCTATATCTTTTTTAGTCCACACACAAAAAAACCAGGAAGTAGATTATTAGTGCCATTTTTCCAATAAGAAAACTGGACTTAAGGAAGCTAAACAACTTGACTACGGGACTGGAAATGGTATGTTAAAGTCCCTGTCAATCGGACTTCAAGGCTGATTCACTTAAGTGCTACCTTGTGTTGGAAGAGTATCCATGCCTTTAAAACCCATCTGTCATGAGATGAGTAAGAAGACATCAGCACAGACAGGGATAATAGCAAAAAAAAAATACTGTTTAAAATGAAAAACATAGTATTTTTTTAATCACACTAACTCCATTTTGTGCATCAGTTCATTCAGGAAAAGATTTCATAACTCTGCCTTGTGAAGAGAAATAAACTAGACGTGGAGTATTTTATTTTACCATATCTGTTTCTCATAAGCTGACATGTCACTAGCACTTCCATCACTGAACAAGAGAATATTCTATTTGAATCCTACTTTTCTACACCATGTGGACTATCATTATTGAATCCTAGAAATCTGTTTATAATTTAATCAGGGTATAGATTACATTGAGATGAGACCCAAAACTTCTTTAGGAACTATTGTCAACAAATTGAATCTTATACTGATAGCTAGTTTACAAAAAAATAGTAACAATAGCATAGGATAAAAATCTCAGAAATAATGTCATCCAGACTTTCATTGTGAAAGAAAAGATATTTTTGAACTATGCCAGTGGTGGCCTGTCTAGGTCACTACTGCTATCAACCTATAACCTCTGATCCATGGAAATTTAATTTCTCCTGACCCATTTGTCTCTAGAAAGAAACCCACAATTCAGATCCCGCCTTCAACATTTTCTTGTGCTGTGACAGTAATGGCCACACTTGCCAGCTTCCTCACCAGCTTCTTTCCTTTCAAAACTTGCTGTTGTTGGTAATTCATGAAAATGAGCCCTTTGTTACTGTCAGATGTACTTTCCAGCTTCACACTCTCTGCCTCTCTCTGTCCTCAATGCTGAGCATAACACACACACACATACAAATTCACACGCGCACACACACTCATACACTCTCAGGCACATACACACACTGGGGCACACACTCACACACTTGCATACATACACTCACAAACATACACATTCACATGCAAACATACATTCAGGCACACACTCACACACACTCACACATATCCACACCCTCACACACACCCTCACACACACACACACACGCTCTCAGGCACATGCACACATTCACACACATACACAGACTCATACACATATTCATCCTCACACATATACACACTCTCATACACACTCTCAAGCACATACACACACTCAGGCACACATTCACATACACACATATAAAGATTCACAAACGCACACATTCACATGCAAATATATGTTCAGGCACACACTCACACACATACACACTCTCACACAAACACATACTTTCGGGCACATACAAATACTCAGGTACACACACAAACATACACTCGCACAAATACACACACATACTTTCAGGCATATACACACTCGGGCACACACACATATACATACTCACAAACATACACATTCACAAGTGAACATACTGTCACACACACACACTCACATACACTCACTGGCAAGTTGGTAAACTGCATCCCAATGAGAAGTGAGTATATACGCCTCTGAGACTCTGTGCTCTTCTGAGCCCCCCGTTACTATTTTTACTTGTCTCATCTACTTTCTGCTCCTCCTCCTTTTCCTTAAAACCTTGTGAAAACACCAGAAAGTCCCTGCTGCTTGGACTCTAGTCTGAGGTTTCTATGACCCATGGACATTCTGCTCTGGACATTCTCCTCCACCCATTTGTATTTCCCCCAAATGTGAACTGGGCTTTAGACATTGTTATATTCTCTATATATGGTTAAATATTATTAGAGATTCATTAAAATAATAATAAAATATATAATATAAAACAGAAATGAAATATGCAAATTGCATAAATACATAAACTCCAAACCCACAGAGGAGGGAAAAAAATGTAATAAGAAAAATAAATCACGAAACTTTACTCAATCTAATCAGTGGCAATAAAGGAGAAAAAAGAAGTATTTAAAAAAAGTGGATCAAGTCAAATAAAAATGTAGGATGAGAATAAGCAAGTTCAAATGTTTCAATAACCACAACATAAGAATGGATGAAACTCACCAAACAAGTGGAGCTGGTCAGATTAAAATAAAACAAAACACAAAATCCAGCTACTGACAAGGCACACATACAACTTAAACTAAAGGCTAAAAGAAATATGAAAAAAGAAAGGTAACAGCTGAAAGAAAGGTTGGAAAAATAAATGCCAGCTAAATATTAATCAGAAGGAAGCTAGACAAACTGTTAAAAGCAGACAAAAATAGATTTAAAGACAAAAAGCATTAGGGATAGAGAAGGCCAGAGCATTATGATAAAATATCCACGTCTTCAAAAAGATATAACAATTCTAAATTGAATGTACCTAATAAAGTAGCCTTGAAATTCATAAGCAAAAAATGACAAGACCAAACCAAGATATAAACAGTATTATTATACAGGATTTCAAATTGCCGCCCTCAATTATTGATGTGTCCAATACTACAACAACAACAACAAACATTAAACATTTAGCAGTACAAACAAATTTGAGGAAGTCATCTAGTCAATATGGTGTTTCTTTTTTTTTTTTTTTTTGGTACAAAAATTAGAGTAAGGAGGAGAAAAAAGATGAAAATAAGAACTACTTGAAACTTTAAAACACTGATTCAAATAGCTACTATCAATTACAAATTATACACTCTTTTTAATAAACCATGAAATATTTTATATCTAAGTGCATGAGATGAAGACTAAGCTATACTCAGAGAAAAACTTACAACATTCCTGCATTTATCTAAAAATGAGAAAGATGGGGCGCCTGCGTGGCCCAGTCATTAAGCTTCTGCCTTTGGCTCAGGTCATGATCCCAGGGTCCTGGGATCAAGCCCCGAGTCAGGCTCCCTGCTCAGCGAGATGCCTGCTTCTCCCTCTCCCACTCCCCCTGCTTGTGTTCCCTCTCTTGCTGCATCTTTCTCTGTCAAATAAATAAATAAAATCTTTAAAAATGAAAAAGAGGATGGGGTAGGGGTACCTGGGTGACTCAGTCAGTTAAGCATCTGCCTCTGGCTCAGGTCATGATTCCAGGGTCCTGGGATTGAGCCCTGCATTGGGCTCCCTGCTTAGTGCGGAGCCTACCTCTCTCTCTCCTTCTGCCACTCCCCCTGCTGTGCTCTCTGTCAAATAAATAAATAAAATCTTAAAAAAAAAAGAGGATGGGGTAACTGATGGGCATTAAGGAGGGCACATGATGTAATGAGTACTGGGTATTATATACAACTGATGAATCATTGAACTCTACCTCTGAAACTAATAATACACTATATGTTAATTAATGGATTTTAAATTAAATTAATTTAAAAAATAAAAATGAAAAAGACAAAAATAAATTATCTAAATTTTTAACTCAAGAAGCTAGAAAAAGATCGGGCGCCTGGGTGGCTCAGTTGGTTAAGCGACTGCCTTCGGCTCAGGTCATGATCCTGGAGTCCCTGGATCGAGTCCCGCATCGGGCTCCCTGCTCGGCAGGGAGTCTGCTTCTCCCTCTGACCCTCCCCCCTCTCATGTACTCACTCTCTCTCATTCTCTCTCTCTCAAATAAATAAATAAAATCTTTAAAAAAAAAAAAAGAAGAAGCTAGAAAAAGATCAAAATATACCTACAGGTAGTAGATGAAAGGAATGAATAAAGATAAAATAAATTTAGGAATAAAAAAGGAAATATAGAATTATAGAGGAGACTTTTAATTATTAAAATTGGCTTAAGGAAAAGTAAAAAAAAAAAAAAAGCTAAGAAGATATTAAACCTTGAAAGAAATTGCAAAGGCAGACAAATCTATTCCTAAGAGGGAAAAAAAAAAAAAAAAAGACAAGAAAAGAAAAGGAAACACCAGTCCCAAATAGATTTATGGGTAAGAATATTAAAGAAAGAGACTATATAGAACAGGAATTGTTCATTAGAATAGAAAGAAATGAAAAGTTAATCCATTTTACTAGCTAAAATAATGACATCCAAATGAGGGAGAACAATTCCAGAAAATAGAGTAATAGACTCCTCTCTTGTGAATATATGGGCAAAAATCTTAATTTAATATTATCCAATCAAACTTAACAATATGTGTTAAATTATAATATGTTATGTCCAAATAACTATTATATTAAGAATGCAAGATCAATTCAGTTATAAAAAACCAATATTAGAAAAACAATATGATAATCTTAAGAGATCAAAATGATTTGATAAAAGTCAAAAACAATTTCTGATTTTAAAAGAATGTTTAGCAAATTAGTCACTGACAAAAACATGCCAACTTATATTTTCTAGCACTCCTCAATAAGCATCATGTTTAATGATGAAGCATTAAAAGGATAAGGCCAACTACTACCACCTTAACCATTCAATATCCTACTGGAAGTATTTGTCAACACAGACAAAAAAAAAAAATAAGAAAAAGAAGAAAAAGAAAACTGTTGTTTTCTGCACATGATATGATTATCTAGAAAATCCAAAATTAAGTGGGAAATTTTTGGATCTAAATGAGAATTAAATGAGCAGAGTGGCTGAAGATAAAAATAAGCATACAGAAATCAGTTAAGTTCAAACTACTACTCTCAAAAGAGGAAAGAAGGAAGGAAGGAATGAAGAAGGAAGGAAGGAAGGAAGGACGGAAGAGTTTTAAAGAGGGAGGTTTTCTGAGCAAAGGAAAGAGAGAGAAACCAAGAAACAGACTCTTAACTGCAGAGAAAAAACTGCTGGTTACCAGAGGGGAGGTGGTAGGGGGATTCGGGAAATAGTTGATGAGGATTAAGCAGTGCACCTGTTGTGATGAGCACCAGGTGATGTATGGAGTTGTTGAATCACCATATTATACACCTGAAACTAATATGACACTGCATGCTAACTATACTGGAATGCAAATTAAAACTTGAAAAAATTAAAAATAAAAGGAGAGGGATTTTTTTAATTTAAATTCAATTTAGGTAACATAAGGTATTATTAAGTTTCAGAGGGAGAATTTAGTGATTAATCAGTTGCACGTGACAATCAGTACTCATTACATCAAGTGCCCTCCCTAATGCCATCATCCAATTACCCCATCCCCTCACCCCACCACCCCTCCAGCAACCCTCAGTTTGTTTCCTACAGTTAAGAGTCTCTTACGGTTTACCTCCCTCTGTTTTCATCTTATTTTATTTTCCTTCCCTTTCCCTATGTTCATCTGTTCTGTTTCTTAAATTCCACATATGAGTGAAATCATATGGTATTTGCCTTTCTCTGACTTATTTCACTTAGCAAAATATCCTCTAGTTCCATCCACATGGTTGCAAATGGCAAGATTTCATTCTTTTTGGTGACTGAGTAATATTCCATTGTATATAGATACCTCTTCTTTATTCATTCATCTGTCAATGGAAATCTGGGCTCTTTCTATGTTTTGGCTATTGTGGACATTGCTGTTATAAACGTTGGGCTGCATGTGCCCCTTTGAACCACTATTTGGATAAATACCTAGTAGTGCAAGTGCTGGGTTGTAGGGTAGCTCTATTCTTAACCTTCTGAGGAACCTCCATACTTTTTTTCCAGAGTGGCTGCATCAGTTTGCATTCCCACTAACAGTTTAAGAGGGTTTCCCTTTCTCCACATCCTTGACAACATCTGTTGTTTCCTGACTTGTTAATTTTAGCCATTCTGACCAGTGTGAGGTGGTACCTCATTGTGGTTTTGATTTGGATTTCCCTGATGTCATATTCTTTTCATGTGTCTGTTGGTCATTTGTATGTCTTCTTTGGAGAAATGTCTGTTCATGTCTTCTGCCCATTTCTTGATTGGATTATTTGTTTTTGGGGTGTTGAGTTTGATAAGTTCTTTATAGATTTTTGATACCACCCTTTTATCTGATAAGTCGTTTGCAATATCTTCTCCCATTCCATAGGTTGCCTTTCAGTTTTGTTAACTATTTCCTTTGCTCTGCAAAAGGTTTTCATCCTGATGAAGTCCCAATAGTTCATTTTTGCTTTGGTTTCCCTTGCCTTTGGAGACATGTCTAGCAAGAAGTTGCTGTGGCTGAGGTCCAAGAAGTTGCTGCCTGTGTTCTCCTCTAGGATTTCGATGGATTCCTGTCTCACAGTTAAGTCTTTCATCCATTTTGAGTTTATTTTTACATATGGTGTAACAAAGTAGTCCAGTTTCCTTCTTCTGCATGTGGCTGTCCAATTTTTCTAGCACCATTTATTGAAGAGATCTTCTTTTTTCCATTGGATATTCCTTCCTGCTTGGTTGAAAATTAGTTGACCATAGAGTTGAGGGTCAATTTCTGGGTTCTCTATTCTGTTCCATTGATCTATGTGTTTGTTTTTGTGCCAGTACCATACTGTCTTGATGACTACAGATTTGTAATACAGCTTGAAGTCCAGAATTGTGATACCACCAGCTTTGGTTTTCTTTTTCAACATTCCTCTGGCTATTCAGGGGCTTTTCTGGTTCCATACAAATTTCAGTATTGTTTGTTCCAGCTCTGTGAAAAATGCTGATGGCATTTTGACAGGGATTGCATTGAATGTCTAGATTGCTTTGGGCAGCATAGACATTTTAACAATATTTGTTGTTCCAATCCATGAGCATGGAATGTTTTTCCATTTCTTTGTGTCTTAAGAGGGGACATTTTCTTGCTTGTTGTTTTTCAGAGGAAACTGGAATAAAATTTCATGAACTAACCTTTTCCCTCCCTCAAGTGAAAAAATTACTGACAGTTTATGTGCACTGCTTATCCGCATAAGCACAAAGTGGCTGTTCTTCATCTGAGGTCATTCATCCTCTTGCACAGTGAAGAAGAGATGGTAGTAATAACAGTGACATTAGCTTCCACTCATCAAAAAAGTCACCATGAGCCATGCACCGGGCTGAGTCCTTTACGTATATACGTATATATCTGTTTGCATTCTCTCTACCCAGTGAGGTAAAAGTATCACTATTATCCCTACTTGACAGGTAAGGGACCTGCATTTTTTTTAAAGATTACTTTGCCCTAGACCTCACAATTAGTAAGTGGTAATGACAAATGTCAGATTCAACACCTAAGGCTCCTTTGATGCAGCACTTTTTAATATTTCGTTTTTCTGTTGAATACCGCGTTTCTTGCAATCTCTATGAATGAACATAACAACAACCAGGAAATACTCAGTCCTCAGTATCATGTGGTGGTTCTATAGAGCCTGAGTCCTGGTGTGAGACTAGAAATCTCAGATCCCTATCCTGATTTTGTTACCTATAAAATGAGAAAAATAACACTTACCCCATAAGGTTGTTATGAGGATTATATAAGGCTTGTAATGTGCTTATCCTTGGACATGGTGCCTTGGGACATCTCAGTACGTGTCATCCATCAATGTGGTTTTGAGCCTGATTGAGCTCCAGGTACAGTCCTCAGCCCCCCCACACACATTAGCACAGGTCATCTCACCACGTCTCAGCACAGCCCTGTAAAAACACCTGGGCTCAGAGAAGCTCCACAGATTGTTGAGGTCACCAGCCCATAAGCAGTCACTGGGACTGAGGACAAATCATGCTCCTTTGTTGTCTGGACAGACTTTACAAGGAATAATGAAAAGGTTATGAAATTAACTCAGAAAAAAAGTTGCTCATGAGCTATTTGGGGTCAATGTGCTTGCACAGCACTGCAGGTTAACACTTAAAAAAAAAGGAAAATAAAACATCCTTGTTTTCAAGGACCATGAATTTCAATAAGAATTTCAGTTAATCATATTACAAAGCAGAAATAAATCCTTTCTATCATAGAAGTACCAAAAAGCCCTGGGCCGGAGCAAAATGGGCAGGGATGCTGGTAGGAGGGGGGCAGCTGCATTCTGAGTGTGGCATTGCAGCCCCACCCTGAAGGATGAGTCAGGATTTTAGTAAAGACACTGGGGTAAAAATCATTTCAGGGTGAGAGAACAGCTTGAGAGCAAAAAACAAACAAACAAAACTCTAGTCCTGGAGTTTGACATGTGTTTCAGATGTCAAGTCTGGTGTGGTTAGAAAAAGTGGCTTGTATCCCAAGAACACTGTTCCTTCATGATATTAATAATAGCTACCATTCTGTAAAGGTGAGAAAGAGACACCATGGCCAAATAAGTTAGGGAACACTGGGTTAAGCAAAAGTAAACAGAGTTCTTTATTGCAGACTTCTCAGAGTCTAAGGTGTGCTAATGCAACTTTTGAACACCCAAAAGTGAGGAAGAGTGGGCAGCGTTACCCAGTTTCTTACGCCGAAACCCTTGTGCAGAGGAGCATCTCAAAATATCTATGTTCCTTGGAATAGACTTTGGAAAATACAGGTCTGGAGCACAAGGAACATAGATCACATGTCAAGTAGGAAAAGGGTCAAGAAAAGTGGAACAAGGATATGAAGAACGTCAAATGCCAGGCAAATTATAATTTATTTTATTTTTTAGAGAGGGGGAGGGGCAGAGGCAGAGGGAGAGAATCTTAAGCAAGCTCCACTCTCAGTGTGGAGCCCGACAGGGGGCTCGAACTCACAACCCTGAGATCATGACCTGAGCCGAAATCAAGAGTCAGGTGCTTAACAAATAAGTCACACAGGTACCCCCAGGCAAAATTATTGAAACTATTTGTGAATAATGGTGGGCTGTTGAAAGTTTTAGGAATGGGAATGACATGATCAGGTATGTCATTTAGGGAGACTGTCCTGGTTGCAGAATGAAAGATGAATGGGGTGGTAGGGGTGGGGAGTGAAGTCATGGGAGGATCAAATGGTTGACATGAGTGATAATGTGGGCATAAAGCAGGCAATGGGGAGCAGAAAACATGACCAAGAAAATTCAGAGCACAGGGCCAAGCCATTTAGGCGTGGAGTCAGACCAGGGACACAGAGGACAAGGAATGTTGCACGGCTCAGAAGTGGATAGCTTGCTTTTTTTTTTTTTTTTTTTTTTTGAAGGAAATAATACTGAAGTAAAAGGCTTGGGGTTTGGGGGGTGAGGTGAAAGGAAGGATACCATAGAGAAAAGAATGAATTTGGTTCAGGACAGGCTGAGTTTAAGGTAGCCATAGAGCATCTGTTTGCAGATAATCTTGTTAATTACTGTTGAAGAGTGTTGTAAAGATCCATCTGGGGCTTTGTAAAGGTGGGGCTAGCCACTTGATTGGTCAGCTCCAACATGGTAGGTAAGAGACAGAAGGGGATGAAGCACCTCGTCAAGTATTCAGAGAAAGAAGAAACTTCTTGTCAGTGTCCTGTGTGCCTCTTTACACCTCTGCTCCCAGTCATTAGATGTCATTCCTCTCCATCCATCCCCCTGCTGACCAGAACCCAACACTCCTCTCCCATAACAACCTTGCCTTTCCAGAAGCTGGCCTTGGGACTCAGCTCCCCCAACTGCCCTCGCTGGCTCTTCTGCAGATGGGCACACCAGTTATCATCTACTCATCTGCTCAGCACAGGACAGCTCACTCCTCAGGCTGAGCCCTCAAAGGCAGCCCTGGCAGAACCAGACATAAAGTTCACAGTCTTGGTTTGGGCTCCCCCAAAGTAGATCCTGAGCAAAGATTTACACGCATCAATTATTTGGGACGTAAGCACAAGAAACAGTTAAGAGAGTGAAGAAATGAGTCGGGGAAGGGAAGGTAAAGAGGTGTGTAAATGAAAAAGTCCCTTCTGTGGTCCACTGGGCCTCAACCTCACTGAAAACTCTGGAAGACTGTAGAGAACACACCTCATGGTTGTCCATTATGAGGGACAGCTGTGTATTTCCCCACCAGGTCCCATCCATCATTGTCCAAGAGCTACTTCCTGATACACTAACTCCCCAGAATTAGTGTCCAGGCCTACCTGCTCTTAACTCTAGAAAAACCTCAGGAAGAATCACAGAGTTCCCAGTAAGAAGACATGGGTACCTAAGGTTATCAGAGATACGTGCAGGAGAGGTAAGGACAGAGCACCGACAGCATCTGTGGCAGCCACTAAAAACTGGACAACAGTCTGTTCAATGGAAGATAGAATCCTTGGGAAGAGCAAAGAACTTTCTCTCCTGGGAAACTGGCCAATACTATTCCAAAGGAGAAACCTGAGTCTAATGTGCTTATTGCATGCAGTTAGCAGTATATTTTAATGATCCTAAGAGTTCAGCAGTCACCACTGGCACCAAATTTCTCTTGGCTCTCTCCCTCATTTTCTATACACAGGTCAAAGAACTCTCGGCCTTGAATGAAAGCATTATTGACCAAAATTGTTTCAAACGTCAAATACACATCCCAAAAATGAAAACCAATCAAACCAAGGCTTAGAGAAAGTATGTGTATGTCGGACTTACCCTATAAATTACTTTTAGCTTTGATTAAATTCCTTTCTCTCTAACAGGTTTCTGGACTATCAATTATTATAATGGACAGGGCTGCTGGACTTCTAAAGAAGGCTTAGTAATTGCATTCAAATGTATTCTTTCAAAACATGCTCAGGACCTGGCATTTGAATGCCAGCCTTGAAGTAAGAAGCAAAAGACATGAGGAAGATGGAACACAAAGAAATGGTGAGCCAGCTGGTCAACCAACCAGCCTGATTCATGACAGGCTATGATTAATATTCAAATACACAACCTGAGTAAACTAAATTTTCATGGAAGTGATGTTTTGAGCACCACACTTTTCTGAATTCTGGGAAATGAATTTACAGCTGTAGAATCTTATAACCCATGTCTCCAAGCACTTTGGGCAACCAATTGCTTTAGTGAAATAAATGGGCATGCAAAGAATTTGCAGCCACAGGACAAGAAGAAAACCATCCCTGTTGATTTTTCTCCAGGTCACAAATTTAAGTAAAAATAAGTCAATGTTGCCTTTTCCCCAATCTCAACAGAGTGTTGAAGTTTTTGGCTTGGCTTCTGGTATTTACTGCTCTCAGAAAATTTGTCTCCAGAGTAATATTTTTACAACGACAGATGCTCCATAAAAAATAGATTTTGGAGATCAACTTGCCCCAAGGCAAAAAATATATATATATATTTGTAGAACTAGCCCTAAGAAAAATTGAGCTGCCTCACCTATAAAATGGTAATAATACCTGTTGTAAATATTAAATGCATTAACAGCACTGAGCCCATGGCCTGGCACAGGATAGGAGTTGAATAAATTTTATTCACTTCTCGCAAGTTCCCTAAGGAGCTGTATGGCCAAGTGTAAAAAACATCTTCCGAGTCTGATGACTTCTGGATCTTAAGCCCCGTGAGTGACATGGAACAAGGGATTTATTACAGGGACTGGATCTTGTGCAATGCGAGAGCAGGTAGAAAAGTCTAGAATGGCCATTGCTTGTGCATCTGGTGGTGGGTCTGAATTCACGAAGATTAGCAAGATGGAGTATCTGGAAGAAAAGCTGAACATGAAGCAGGAACCCTCAAAGACAGACTAAAGCCCACATCCCTTCTCACCATCTCCAATCTTGATTACACAGGTAACCTTCAGAAGAAATTGGTCCTTCACCATATAGCCCAGGATTTGGAAAAGCTGGAGGAGGAAATGAATGGGAGCTCACACCCACCAGGTGAGCCTGCACACTGCATCACTCAAGGGTTGCAACTTCCCTTCAGGTTTCCAGACTCACCAAACCAAAAACTAGAACCATGCATGGGAGGGAGTTCTGGGAAATGTAGTTCCATGTAAGCTACAATGACTTCCCTGCATAATGAGTTGATGTGCCTGCCCCCAATGGGATGCTGAGAAGATTAGACAAGATAAATATGCACAACACCCACCATACAGTCAACATACAAACAAATTCCTCCATCATCCACTCTACAGTGTAAGTCCGCACAGAAATTGACAGCATACGACTATCCCTTGCTAAACAACTTAAACGTATTCTCAAAACCCTGTCCATAAGTGAAAAGCCATTAACTTTTATTTTTATTTATTAATGGGAAAATATAATATATTCCATCCCAATCCAAACAGAAAAATATATCCCTTGAACAACAAAAAAAAATTTACATAAGTAATAAACAACAATAGGAAAATAACAAATTCAGTTTATACACAAAATATAAAGTAAAGATATATTACTCTCATTCCCTTTCCTTTTTTCCAAACATTTTCTTCACTAATTTTTCAACTTTGGGGGAGTTCATGGTTATCTCACACACAGATCATACTTAAATGAATGCATTGGGCAGAAAAACACAGAGTAAAATTAAGGCTGAACATGAAAGTCCTTCAAAGTGCCTGTGAACTGTACATGGGTCCAAGAGATCTGACACTTGTTGAAGATGCTGACACTTCACTTCTCCCTCAGCCTAAATGTATGAAGCAAAACTTTCTGGGCTCACAAAATAGGGCACACATCTCAAATTCAACCCATGTGATGTTCTTTAACTAGAGACTGTGGTGTTGGTAAATTGATGAGTGTGTTTCTTTGTGGGAAAATGTAGTGTCAAAAAAATTATTTTTATAGGATGCCTGGGTGGCTCAGCTGATTAAGCATCTGCCTTCAGCTCAGGTCATGATCCCAGTCCTGGGATTGAGTCCTACATCCAGCTCCTTGCTCAGCACGGAGCCTGCTTCTCCCTCAGTGTGCCGCTCCCTTCCTTGTGCTCTTTCTTTCTCTGTCTCTGACAAATAAATAAAATCTTTAAAAATATATATTTTTATAGTATATTTATTTAGGGCATTTGAAGTAAGATGCTTATTATTATTTTTTTAAATTTTATTATGTTATGTTAGTCACCATACAATACATCATTAGTTTTTGATGTGGTGATCCACGATCCATTGTTTTGGTATAACATCCAGTGCTACCTGCAGTACATGCCCTTCTTAATACCCAGCACTGGGCTAACCAATTCCCCCACCCCCCTCCCCTCTAAAACCCTGCTTGTTTCTCAGAGTCCATAGTCTCTCATGGTTCACCTCTCCCTCTGATTACCCCCCCCTTCATTTTTCCCTTTAGTTGGAAAGCGGGGGAAATAAACCTGGAAAGTTGTGTCCTTTTTCAAGAGTTGCTGTGGGGGGAGGAGCAAGATGGCAGAGGAGTAGGAGGCCTAAATTTCGTCTGGTCCAAGGAATTCAGCTAGATAGGGATCAAACCATTCTGAACACCTACAAACTCAACAGGTGATCGAAGAAAAGAATAACAACAACCCTCTGAACAGAAAAGCGACCACTTTCTGGAAGGTAGTACGTGCAGAAAAGTGAATCCGAGGTGATATTCAGGAAGATAGAGGGCGGGGGAAGGGGCCTCCATCAGCCACTACTGGCAAGTGATAGAGCAGCAGAGCACAAAATCAGAAATTTTAGAAGGCAGCTCCGCTGAGGGACGTCCCTCCAGTGACTAAGCAGGGGGTGGAACACTCACTGGGACAGTGTGGTCTCAGAACCCTCAGGGCCACAGAAAGAACAGGGGTGCCTGAGTGCAGCAGATCTCCCAGGTATTGGAGCGGGGAAGCTGGCTGCAGAGACAGAGCCTAAGAGTGGGCTCTAAGCTCAGGGTTGCCATAAACTATGCTCCGTGGCACAGTCGGGCCACTGCTCTTCCAGCAGGAACCCAGCAAGTGGCAGATCTGAGGAGACTCCCCTTCCTTCCCCGGGAGGAGTGGTGCAGGAGTGCACCACAGGGATCTGCTGGGTTTGGAGACTCCACACAGGGTCGAGTGCCAGAGATAGAAATGCTCAGTCACAGGCCAGGTGAGCACAGAGTGTGGCCGGAGACCGGGGAGACAGGAGTG
This sequence comes from Mirounga leonina, assembly GCF_011800145.1. NCBI lineage: Eukaryota > Metazoa > Chordata > Mammalia > Carnivora > Phocidae > Mirounga > Mirounga leonina. The sequence goes on from NW_023270374.1 coordinate 3,947,259, forward strand.
ATTGACTGCTTTTCTCTGGGGGCACACTGAGGAGTGGGGCCCCAAGTTCTTGGCTCTGGGGCGGAGATTGGGAGGCCGCCATTTTCACTCAAGTCCTCCAAAACTAGACAGAAAGCTTGCAGGGAACAAAATCTCCCGCGAGCAAACCCCAGCAGATTACTTAGCCTGGCCCTGGCCGGGTGGGGCAATTCTGCTTCCGGCAAGGACATTTGAGAACTGCTGCATCAGGCCCCTCCCCCAGAAGATCAGCGAGAACAGCCAGCCAAGACCAAGTTTACTGATCAATGAGAATGGCAGAATGCCAGCACTAGGGGAATACAGCACATAGAATTCATGGCTTTTTTCCCATGATTTTTTAGTCTTTCAAAGTTAATGTTTTTAATTTCTTTTTTCTTCTTTTTCTTTTTTTTTTTTGAATTTTTGTTTTTCCCTTTTGCAACCAACATCTTATCAATCCCTTTCTTTAAAAAATCTTTTTTTTTTTAATTTTTTATTTTTAGAGTCATATCCTATCCCTTCATAGTAGTTAACCATATTTTTGGTCTATATATATAAATCATTCTCTCTTTAAAATTTTGGGATACATTTTCTGCTAACACCAAAATATACCTTAAATCTCTAGTGTATGGCTTTGTTCTACTCTGCCTGATCACAATCACTCCTTTTTTTTATCCTCTTCTTTCTTTTTTCAACCAACTTCTTATCAATTCCTTTTATAAAATCTTTCATAATTTTCATCTTTACAGTCATATTCCATCCCTTCATCATATTTACCTTTATTTTTATACATATATATTTTTTTCCTTTCTTTAAAATTTTGGGAGGCACTTTCTTCTAACACCAAAATACACCCAAAATCTACTGTGTGGCACTGATCTATAAACCAGCCTGAACATATTTGATCATATTCTATAGGTTTTTTTTTTTACCTTTTCTTTTTCTTTTTCCTTTCTTTCCCTTTCTTTTTCTCCAGTTTCAGGTCTCTTCTGATTTGCTTAGTGTAAATTTTTCAGGGGTCATTGTTACCATGGAGCATTTTGTTCTCTCATTCATCTATTCTCCTCTGGACAAAATGACAAGGCAGAAAAAATCACCTCAAAAAAAAGAACAAGAGGCAGTTCCCACTGCCAGGACCTAAATAATACGGACATTAGTAAGATGTCAGAACTAGAGGGGGGGCGGAGCAAGATGGCGGAGGAGTAGGAGACCTGGATTTCGTCTCCTCTCAGGAATTCAGCTGAATAGGGATCAAACCATTCTGAACACCTACAAACCCAACAGGAGATCGAAGAAAAGAAGAGCAACAACTCTCTCATCAGAAAAGCGACCACTTTCTGGAAGGTAGGAGGTGCGGAGAAGTGAATCCGCGGCGATATTCGGGAGGATAGACGGCGGGGGAGGGGCCTCCGTCGGCCGCTTCTGGCAAGTGACAGAACCGCGGAGCACAAAATCGGAACTTTTAGAAGTCGGCTCCGCTGAGGGACGTCACTCCGGTGGCTAAGCGGGGGGTGGAACCCTCCAGGACAGTGTGGTCTCAGGACCCTCGGGGTCACAGAAAGACCGGGGGTGCCTGAGTGTGGCAGAGCTCCCAGGTATCGGAGCAGGGAAGCTGGCTGCAGAGGCGGAGCCCAGGCGCGGGCTCTCAGCTCGGGGTGGCCATAAACCGTGATCCGCGGCCCAGTCGGGCCCCTGCTCCTCCAGCAGGGACCCAACAAGCGGCAGATCCAGGGAGACTCACCCTCCTCCCCCGGGAGGAGCCGCGCGGGAGTGCACCGCAGGATCTGCCGGGTTTGGAGACTCCACCCGGGGTCGGGTGCCAGAGATAGAAACCCGCAGTCACAGGCCGGTTGAGCACGGAGTGCAGCTGCAGACTGGGGAGACGGGAGTGACTGACGGCTTTTCTCTGGGGGCTCACTGAGGAGCGGGGCCCCGAGTTCTCGGCTCCTCCAGGGCGGAGATTGGAAGGCCGCCATTTTCACTCTCCGCCTCCAAAGCTATACGGAAAGCTCGCAGGGAACAAAAGCCCCGGAGAGCAAACCCGAGCAGATTACTTAGCCGGGCCGGGGCAAGGGCGGGGCAATTCCGCCTCTGGCAGAGACATTTGGAACCCACGGCAACAGGCCCCTCCCCAGAAGATCAGCGAGAACAGCCAGCCAAGACCAAGTTTACCGATCAATGAGAACAGCCGAACTCCAGCGCTAAGGGACTACTGCACATAGAATTCACGGCTTTTTTACCATGATTCCTTAGTCTATTAAAGTTAATTTTTTTTTTAACTGTCTTTTGTCTTTTTATTTCTTTTTGAATTTTTCTTTTTCCCTTTTTCAAACAACATCTTATCAATCCCTTTTTTTAAAAAAAACATTTTTATTTTTCATTTTTAGAGTCATATTCTATCCCTTCATAGTAGTTACCCGTATTTTTGGCTTATATATATAAGTTGTTCTCTCTTTAAAATTTTGAGATAGTTTCTTCTAACAGATTAAAATATACCCTAAATCTCTAGTATATGGTGTTTTCTATTCCCCTGCCTGATCACATCCTCTCCCTTTTTTTTTCTTTGTCTTTTTTCTTTTTTTAAATCCTCTTCTTTCTTTTTTCAAACAACTTCTTATCAATTCCTTTTATAAAATTTTTTATAATTTCCATTTTTACAGTCATTTTCCATCCCTTCATCATTATCAACCCTTATTTTTGTACATATATAAGTTTTTCTTTCTTTAAAATTTTGGGAGACACTTTCTTCTAAAAGACCAAAATACACCCCAAATCTAGTGTGTTGCACTGATCTATATACCATATAGATCATATTTGATCACATTCTGGTTTTTCTTTTGTTGTTGTTGTTTTGTTTTGTTTGTTTTTGTTTTTATCTTTATCTTTTTCTTTTTTTTTCTTTTTCTTTTTTCTCTCTTTCCCCTTCTTATCCCACTGCTTCAGGTCTTTTCTGATTTGTTTAGAGTATATTTTCTGGGGACGTGGTTACTCTGCTAGCATTTTGTTCTCTCATTAATCTATTCTCCTCTGCACAAAATGACGAGACGGAAAAAATCACCTCAACAAAAAGAACAAGAGGCAGTACCGACTGCCAGGGACCTACTCAATACGGACATTAGTACGATGTCAGATCTACAGTTCAGAATCATCACTTTAAAGATACTAGCTGGGCTTGAAAAAAATATGGAAGTTATTAGAGAAACTCTTTCTGGAGAAGTAAAAGAGCTAAAATCCAACCAAGTAGAAATCAAAAAGGCTATTAATGAGGTGCAATCAAAAATGGGGGCGCTAACTGCTAGAATAAATGAGGCAGAAGAGAGAATCAGTAATATAGAAGATGAAATGATGGAAAATAAAGAAGCTGAGAAAAAGAGAGATAAACAACTACTGGATCATGAGGGCAGAATTCGAGAGATAAGCGATACCATAAGACAAAACAACATTAGAATAATTGGGATCCCAGAAGAAGAAGAAAGAGAGAGAGGGGCAGAAGGTATAATGGAGCAAATTATAGCAGAGAACTTCCCTAATTTGGGGAAAGAAGCAGGCATGAAAATTCAGGAAGCACAGAGAACCCCTCTCAAAATCAATAAAAATAGGTCAACTCCCCGACATCTAATAGTAAAATTTACGAGTCTCATAGACAAAGAGAAAATCCTGAAAGCAGCTCGGGAGAAGAGATATGTAACCTACAATGGTAGAAACATTAGATTGGCAACAGACCTATCCACAGAGACCTGGCAGGCCAGAAAGGACTGGCAGGATATATTCAGAGCACTAAATGAGAAAAATATGCAGCCAAGAATACTCTATCCAGCTAGGCTGTCATTGAAAATTGAAGGAGAGATAAAAAGCTTCCAGGACAAACAAAAACTAAAGGAATTTGCAAACATGAAACCAGCCCTACAGGAAATCTTGAAAGGGGTGCTCTAAGCAAAGAGAGACCCTAAAAGCAACATAGACCAGAAAGGAACACAGACAATATATGGTAACAGTCACCTTACAGGCAATACAATGGCACTAAATTCCTATCTTTCAATAGTTACCTTGAATGTAAATGGGCTAAATGCCCCAATCAAAAGAAACAGGCTAACAGACTGGATTAAAAAACAAGATCCATCAATATGCTGTCTGCAAGAGACTCATTTTAGACCCAAAGACACCCCCAGATTGAAAGTGAGGGGGTGGAAAACCATTTACCATGCTAATGGACACCAAAAGAAAGCTGGGGTGGCAATCCTTATATCAGACAAATTAGATTTTAAACCAAAGACTGTAATAAGAGATGAGGAAGGACACTATATCATACTTAAAGGATCTATCCAACAAGAAGATCTAACAATTGTAAATATCTATGCCCCTAACATGGGAGCAGCCAATTATATAAGGCAATTAATAACAAAAGCAAAGAAACACATCGACAACAATACAATAATAGTGGGGGACTTTAACAGCCCCCTCACTGAAATGGACAGATCATCTAAGCAAAAGATCAACAAGGAAATAAAGACTTTAAATGACACACTGGAACAAATGGACTTCACAGATATATTCAGAACATTCCACCCCAAAGCAATGGAATACACATTCTTCTCTAGTGCCCATGGAACATTCTCCAGAATCGATCACATCCTAGGTCATAAATCAGGTCTCAACCGGTACCAAAAGATTGGGATCATTCCCTGCCTATTTTCAGACCACAATGCTTTGAAACTAGAACTCAATCCCAAGAGGAAAGTCGGAAAAAACTCAAATACATGGAGGCTAAAGAGCATCCTACTGAAGAATGAATGGGTCAAACAGGAAATTAAAGAAGAATTAAAAAAATACATGGAAACCAATGAAAATGAAAACACAACTGTTCAAAATCTTTGGGATGCAGCAAAGGCAGTCCTAAGAGGAAAGTATATAGCAATACAAGCCTTTCTCAAGAAACAAGAAAGGTCTCAAGTACACAACCTAAGCCTACACCTAAAGGAGCTGGAGAAAGAACAGCAAATAAAGCCTAAACCCAGCAGGAGAAGAGAAATCATAAAGATCAGAGCAGAAATCAATGAAATAGAAACTAAAAGAACAGTAGAACAGATCAACGAAACTAGGAGCTGGTTCTTTGAAAGAATTAACAAGATTGATAAACCCCTGGCCAGACTTATAAAAAAGAGAAGAGAAATGACCCAAATCAACAAAATCATGAATGAAAGAGGAGAGATCACAACCAACACCAAAGAAATACAAACAATTATAAGAACATATTATGAGCACCTCTATGCCAGCAAATTAGATAACCTGGAAGAGATGGATGTATTCCTAGAGATGTATCAACTACCAAAACTGAACCAGGATGAAATAAAAAACCTGAACAGACCTATAACCACTAAGGAAATTGAAGCAGTCATCAAAAATCTCCCAAAAAACAAAAGCCCAGGGCCAGACGGCTTCCCAGGGGAATTCTACCAAACATTTCAAGAAGAATTAATACCTATTCTTCTGAAACTGTTCCAAAAAATAGAAACGGAAGGAAAACTTCCAAACTCATTTTATGAAGCCAGCATTACCTTGATCCCAAAACCAGACAAAGACCCCATCAAAAAGGAGAATTACAGACCAATATCCCTGATGAACATGGATGCAAAAATTCTCACCAAAATAGTAGCCAATAGGATCCAACAGTACATTAAAAGGATTATTCACCATGACCAAGTGGGATTTATCCCTGGGCTGCAAGGTTGGTTCAACATCCGCAAATCAATCAATGTGATAAAGTACATTACCAAAGGAAAGAACAAGAATCATATGATCCTCTCAATAGATGCAGAAAAAGCTTTTGACAAAGTACAGCATCCTTTCTTGATCAAAACTCTTCAGAGTATAGGGATAGAGGGTACATACCTCAATATCATAAAAGCCATCTATGAAAAACCTACAGCAAATATTATTCTCAATGGGGAAAAACTGAGAGCTTTCCCCCTAAGGTCAGGAACGCGGCAGGGATGTCCACTATCACCAGTGCTATTCAACATAGTATTGGAAGTCCTAGCCACAGCAATCAGACAACAAAAAGAAATCAAAGGCATTCAAATTGGCAAAGAAGAAGTCAAACTCTCACTCTTTGCAGATGATATGATACTTTATGTGGAAAACCCAAAAGACTCCACCCCAAAACTGCTAGAACTCATACAGGAATTCAGTAAAGTGGCAGGATAGAAAATCAATGCACAGAAGTCAGTGGCATTCCTATACACCAACAGCAAGACAGAAGAAAGAGAAATTAAGGAGTCGATCCCATTTACAGTTGCACCCAAAACCATAAGATACCTAGGAATAAATCTAACCAAAGAGACAAAGGATCTGTACTCAGAAAACTATAAAATACTTATGAAAGAAATTGAGGAAGACACAAAGAAATGGAAAAACGTTCCATGCTCATGGATTGGAAGAACAAATATTGTGAAGATGTCAATGCTACCTAGAGCAATCTACACATTCAATGCAATCCCCATCAAAATACCATCCACTTTTTTCAAAGAAATGGAACAAATAATCCTAAAATTTGTATGGAACCAGAAAAGACCCTGCATAGCCAGAGGAATATTGAAAAAGAAAAGCAAAGCCAGCGGCATCACAATTCCGGACTTCAAGCTCTATTACAAAGCTGTTATCATCAAGACAGCATGGTACTGGCACAAAAACAGACACATAGATCAATGGAACAGAATAGAGAGCCCAGAAATGGACCCTCAACTCTATGGTCAACTAATCTTCGACAAAGCAGGAAAGAATGTCCAATGGAACAAAGACAGTCTCTTCAACAAATGGTGTTGGGAAAATTGGATAGACACATGCAGAAGAATGAAACTGGACCACTTCCTTACACCACACACAAAAATAGACTCCAAATGGTTGAAAGACCTCAATGTGAGACTGGAGTCCATCCAAATCCTAAAGGAGAACACAGGCAACAACCTCTTTGACCTCAGCCGAAGCAACTTCTTCCTAGAAACATCGCCAAAGGCAAGGGAAGCAAGGGCAAAAATGAACTATTGGGACTTCATCAAGATAAAAAGCTTTTGCAAAGCAAAGGAAACAGTTAACAAAACCAAAAGACAACCGACAGAATGGGAGAAGATATTTGCAAATGACATATCAGATAAAGGGCTAGTATCCAAAATCTATAAAGAACTCATCAAACTCAACACCCAAAGAACAAAGAATCCAATCAAGAAATGGCAGAAGACATGAACAGACATTTTTCCAAAGAAGACATCCAAATGGCCAACAGACACATGA
>NW_023270374.1:3964542-3998331 GCF_011800145.1 Mirounga leonina
CAGACATTTTTCCAAAGAAGACATCCAAATGGCCAACAGACACATGAAAAAGTGCTCAATATCGCTTGGCATCAGGGAAATCCAAATCAAAACCTCAATGAGATACCACCTCACACCAGTCAGAATGGCTAAAATTAACAAGTCAGGAAACGACAGATGTTGGCGGGGATGCAGAGAAAGGGGAACCTTCCTACACTGTTGGTGGGAATGCAAGCTGGTGCAGCCACTCTGGAAAACAGTATGGAGGTTCCTCAAAAAGTTGAAAATAGAGCTACCATATGATCCAGCAATTGCACTACTGGGTATTTACCCCAAAGATACAAAAGTAGGGATCCGAAGGGCTACGTTCACCCCGATGTTTATAGCAGCAATGTCCACAATAGCCAAACTGTGGAAAGAGCCAAGATGTCCATCGACAGATGAATGGATAAAGAAGAGGTGGTATATATATGCAATGGAATATTATGCAGCCATCAAAAGGAATGAGATCTTGCCATTTGCAACGACGTGGATGGAACTGGAGGGTATTATGTTGAGTGAAATAAGTCAATCAGAGAAAGACATGTATCATATGATCTCACTGATATGAGGAATTCTTAATCGCAGGAAACAAACTGAGTGTTGTTGGAGTGGGGGGTGGGGTGGGAGGGATGGGGTGACTGGGTGATGGACATTGGGGAGGGTGTGTGCTCTGGTAAGCGCTGTGAATTGTGCAAGACTGTTGAATCTCAGATTTGTACCTCTGAAACAAATAATGCAATATATGTTAAGAAAAAAAAAAGAAGAAGAAGAAGGTAGCGGGAGGGGAAGAATGAAGCAGGGGAAATCGGAGGGGTAGACGAACCATGAGAGACGATAGACTCTGAAAAACAAACTGAGGGTTCTAGAGGGGAGGGGGGTGGGAGGATGGGTTAGCCTGGTGGTGGGTATTGAGGAGGGCACATTCTGCATGGAGCACTGGGTGTTGTGCACAAACAATGAATCATGGAACACTTCATCTAAAATTAATGATATAATGTATGGGGATTAACATAAGAATAAAATATAAATAAATAAATAAATAAATAAATAAATAAATAAATAAATAAATAGAATAAGCTTCAAAAAAAAGAAACAAGAAAGGTCTCAAATACACAACTAACCCTACACCTAAAGGAGCTGGAGAAAGAACAGCAAATAAAGCTTAAACCCAGCAGAAGAGAAATAATAAAGATTAGAGCAGAAATCAATGGAATAGAAACCAAAAGAACAGTAGAACAGATCAATGAAACTAGGACCTGGTTCCTTGAAAGAATGAACAAGATTGATAAACCCCTGGCCAGACTTATCAAAAAGAAAAGAGAAATGACCTAAATCAACAAAATCATGAATGATAGAGGAGAGATCACAACCAACACCAAAGAAATACAAACAGTTATAAGAACATATTATGAGCAACTCTATGCCAGCAAATTAGATAACCTGGAAGAAATAGTTGCATTCCTAGAGATGTCTGAACTACCAAAACTGAACCAGGATGAAATAGAAAACCTGAACAGACCTATAACCACTAAGGAAATTGAAGCACTAATCAAAAATCTCCCAACACACAAGAGCCCAGGGTCAGATTGCTTCCCAGGGGCATTCTACCAAACATTTAAAGAAGAATTAATACCGATTCCCTGAAAGTGTTCCAAAAAATAGAAATGGGAACTTCCAAACTCATTTTATGAGGCCACCATTACCTTAATCCCAAAATCAGACAAAGACCCCATCAAAAAGGAGAATCATAGACCAATAACCTTCATGAACATGGATGCAAAAATTCTCACCAAAATACTAGCCAATAGGATCCAACAGTATATAAAAAAGATTATTCACCACAACCAAGTGGGATTTATCCTTGGCTGCAAGGTTGGTTCAACTTCCACAAATCAATCAATGTGATACAATACATTAATAAAAGAAAGAACAAGAACCACATGATCCTCTCAATAGATGCAGAAAAAGCATTTGACAAAGTACAGCATCCTTTCTTGATCCAAACTCTTCACAGTGTAGGCATAAAGGGTACCTACCTCAATATCCTAAAAGCCATCTGTGATAAACCCACAGCGAATATCATTGTGAATGGGGAAAAACTGAGAGCTTTCCCCCTAAGGTCAGGAACCCGGTAGGGATGTCCACTATCACCACTGCTATTCAACATAGTACTAGAAGTCCTAGCCAAGGCAATCAGAAAACAAAAAGAAATAAAAGGCATCCAAATCAGCAAAGAAGAAGTCAAACTCTCAATCTTTGCAGATGATATGATACTTTATGTGGAAAACCCAAAAGACTCCACCCCAAAACTGCTAGAACTCATACAGGATTTCAGTAAAGAGGCAGGATATAAAATCAATGCACAGAAATCAGTGGCATTCCTATACACCAACAACAAGACAGAAGAAAGAGAAATTAAGGAGTCAACCCCATTTACAGTTGCACCCAAAACCATAAGATACCTAGGAATAAATCTAACCAAAAAGGCAAAGGATCTGTTCTCAGAAAACTATAAAATACTCATGAAAGAAATTGAGGAAGACACAAAGAAATGGACAAACGTTCTATGCTCTTGGTTTGGAAGAACAAATATTGTGAAGATGTCAATGCTACCTAGAGCAATCTACACATTAAATGCAATCCTCATCAAAATACCATCCACTTTTTTCAAAGAAATGGAACAAATAATCCTCAAATTTGTATGGAACCAGAAAAGACCACGAATAGCCAGAGGAATGTTGAAAAAGAAAAGAAAAGCTGGAGGCATCACAATTCCGGACTTCCAGCTCTATTACAAAGCTGTCATCATCAAGACAGTATGGTACTGGCACAAAAACAGACACATAGATCAATGGAAAAGAATAGAGAGCCCAGAAATGGACCCTCAACTCTATGGTCAACTAATCTTCGATAAAGAAGGAAAGAATGTCCAATGGAAAAAAAGAGAGTCTCTTCAAGAAATGGTATTGGGGAAATTGGCTAGCCACATGCAGAAGAATGAAACTGGACCATTTCCTTACACCACACACAAAAAATAGACTCCAAATGGTTGAAAGACCTCAATGTGAGACTGGAGTCCATCCAAATCCTGAAGGAGAACACAGGAAGCAACCTCTTCGACCTCAGCCATAGCAACTTCTTCCTACAAACATTGCCAAAGGCAAGGGAAGCAAGGGCAAAAATGAACTATTGGGACTTCATCAAGATAAAAAGCTTTTGCAAAGCAAAGGAAACAGTCAACAAAACCAAAAGACAACCGACAGAATGAGAGAAGATATTTGCAAATGACATATCAGATAAAGGGCTAGTATGCAAAATCTATAAGGAACTTATCAAACTCAACACCCCAAGAACAAAGAATCCAATCAAGAAATGGGCAGAAGACATGAACAGACATTTTTCCAAAGAAGACATCCAAATGGCCAACAGACACATGAAAAACTGCTCAATATCACTTGGCATCAGGGAAATCCAAATCAAAACCTCAATGAGATACCACCTCACACCAGTCAGAATGGCTAAAATTAACAAGTCAGGAAATGACAGATGTTGGTGGGGATGTGGAGAAAGGGGGACCCTCCTACACTGTTGGGGGGAATGCAAGCTGGTGCAACCACTCTGGAAAACAGTATGGAGGTTCCTCAAAATGTTGAAAAAAGAGCTAGCCTACGATCCAGCACTACTGGGTATTTACCCCAAAGATACAAATGTAGGGATCTGAAGGGGTACATGCACCCCAATGTTATAGCAGCAATGTCCACAATAGCCAAACTGTGGAAAGAGCCAAGATGTCCATTGACAGATGAATGGATAAAGAAGAAGTGGTATATATATATACAATTGAATATATATATATATATACAATGGAATATTATGCAGCCATCAAAAAGGAATGAGATATTGCCATTTGCAACAATGTCGATGGAACTGGAGGGTATTATGCTGAGCGAAATAAGTCAATCAGAGAAAGACATATATCATATGACCTCACTGATATGAGGAATTCTTAATCTCAGGAAACAAACTGAGGGTTGCTGGAGTGGGGGTTTGAGTGGGAGGGATGGGATGGCTGGGTGATAGATATTGGGGAGGGTATGTGCTATGGTGAGCGCTGTGCATTGTGCAAGGCTATTGAATCACAGATCTGTACCTTTCAAACGAATGCAATATATGTTAAGAAAAAAAAAGAAGATAGCAGGAGGGGAAGAATGAAGGGGGGTAAATCAGAGGGGGAGACGAACCTTGAGAGACTATGGACTCTGAAAAACAAACTGAGGGTTCTAGTCGGGAGGGTGTTGGAGAATGGGTTAGCCTGGTGATGGGCATTAAAGAGGGCACGTTCTGCATGGAGCACTGGGTGTTGTGCACAAACAATGAATCATGGAACACTACAGCAAAAACTAATGATATAATGTACGGTGATTAACATAACAATAAAAAATTTAAAGAAATAAAAAATAAAATATCTTAAATCTGAATTAACAATTATTTTTATTGGCTCCCAAAAATGCTTTGAAAATATTCCTTTTAACCTGAGTGAAATTTACATTTCAGGTTAATGATAATAAAATGCTATTGTGGACCTCCAAATACAATGGGCCATGGTGATAGACAGAAGGCAGTGTCCCAGTTTTCAAAAAAGACAGTCTGATGGGCATTAAGGAGGGCATGTGATGTGATGAGCACTGGGTGTTATACACAACTAATGAATTGTTGAACACTACGTCTGAAACTAATGACATACCATGTGTTGGCTAATTAAATTTAAATAAATAAATAAATAAAGACAATCTGTTTACCAGGAAAAAAAATGCTGAGAGAAATCTAATATATGGGTCTTAGATAAGGTACCTTCAATAATAGAACGGTAGCTTGCTATAGTGCCCTGCAATTTACAGAGCATTTTTATTCTACAACAACCCAATAAAATAGGCAAAGCAAAAATTACAATTATCCTCATTTTACAGATTAAGAAACTGAGGCTGGAAGATTGGTACTATCAGCCTCAGCGAAATGAAGGAATCTTGGGACGCAAAAGGGGGGTCATAGGATGGATAAAAAGCTCTGTGCAGTCTAGGTCAATCTAGAGTTTCCTAGGGGACCCATCAAGGAAGTAGTTTCATGCCTGAGGCTGGTGCTCAGGGCTGAAATTAGAGCTGGAGAAATTAATTAAGAATCATAACGTAGAAATGGTAGTTAAAACCACGGATTGGCTGACAGCATCCAGGGAGATGAAGACCAAGGACAGAGGTCTGAGACACACCAACAAGTAGCAAACTATTTGCAGAGGAGGAGCCAGCAGAGGCTGGAGACACAGAGGGAAAACCCGAGGAGTGGGAGTGATGGCGCTTTGAGGAGATAGTGGTCACATGTTGTCAAGAGCTCAGGAAAGATGTGGACCTCGGCTTTGTGAATTGTTACCATTACTAACAAAATGCAGTGCTTATTGTGGATCATTTCCAGATCATATTCCCTCTGCCAACTTTTCACTGCCCTCTCAAAGAACTTCATAACAAAGTCATCCACCTCAAACATCAAAGGTTGACTGAGAAGATCACAGCACACCTCTATTGGGCCAATCCCTTCCATCTGGGATCATCAGAAAAGCATTTAATGCTCTCTTGCACTGACCCTCTTCAACCAGTGGTCACAAGGTCACGTTGCAGGGGCTGGGAGCCTTGATCAAAAGATAATGTAATCAGTGGTTGCCAAAGAACCTGCCCTTCCAAGAGCAAACCTGGACACAAGCTTCCCCCATGGTCAGCACTTTCTGTGACAAAGGATATCCAGAGCAACTGTGTCCAAAGGGAAAGACTTGCATAACAGACAGGTGAAAAAATTCTCTGTTTCAGTGTGGTTCTAATCCTGCACTTCTTTAAAATGTCTAGGACAAATAAACAACAGGACAAACACAAAGGTTGTCTGTTCATGCACCTGCTCTGCATAGGTAATGGTACAGAAGGAGGAGCTGCTCTATGGATAGCTGGATCAGAACATCCCATAGCATCCTATAGCATCCCAACTTCCCCCTAACACCTTCCTCTCAAATGAAGAAAATACATTAAAAAAAAAAAAAAAAAAAAAAAAAACAAGGGGCCCCTGGGTGGCTCAGTTGGTTAAGCAGCTGCCTTCGGCTCAGGTCATGATCCCAGGGTCCTGGGATCGAGCCCCGCATCGGGCTCCCTGCTCAGCAGGAAGCCTGCTTCTCCCTCTCCCACTCCCCCTACTTGTGTTCCCTCTCTCGCTGTCTTTCTCTGTCAAATAAATAAATAAAATCTTTAAAAAAAAAAAGACATTAAAAGTAAAAGCACAGGGATCCCTGGGTGGCTCAGTCAGTTAAGCATCTGCCTTTTGCTCAGGTCATGATCCTGGGTCCCTGCTCAGTGGGAAGTCTGCTTCTCCCTCTCCCACTCCCCCTGCTTGTGCTCTCACTCAAATAAATAAATAAAATCTTTTTTTAAGTAAAAGGACAAAAAGAGTGCAACACACAGCAGTCCTGCTGGCTAAGCATGGCCTAGACACAGACAAAGACTTAGAACACCTGCAGTCCTCTATTATGTTCCAAGATAATTGTGTACAAAGTCAGGAGCAAAAGCATGTGTTGTAGGACACATGCATCCAGATGTTCCCAAAGCTCAGGCCCGTCACAAACATCAAATGAGAGATAGCACTTGCAACCACCAATTATCGAGTACCCACTATGTGCTAAGTATTTACAGATGTTTCTTCATTTATTTCTCACAATAAACATTTGAGAAAGGTACTGGTAAGCCATACGAGAGATGACAACACTGAGATCTGAGTGACAAGATCTCATATTAGTAGGTGGAGAAACCAGAATTCAAACCCAGCTTTGCTTGACTCCAAAACTCATCCCTTTAAGCCACATGCCAGGCTGGCTCCAGGGTTTGGTGCATTTCATTTTCTGTAACTTCCTCCTCACAAAACAAAACCCAAATATAGTTAAAGGCATTCAGTGTTAAAAATACCATGGTACTGTGAAGAGAGAGTTTGACTTCTTCTTTGCCAAATTGAATACATTTTATTTCTTTTTGTTGTCTGATTGATGTTGCTAAGACTTCGAGTACTATGTTGAATAACACTGGCGAGAGTGGGCATCCTTGACGTGTTCCTGATCTTAAGGGAAAGGCTCTAAGCTTTTCCCCATTGAGGATGATATTCGCTGTGGGTTTTTCATAGATGGATTTTATGAACTTGAGGAATGTTCCCTCTATCCCTATACTCTGAAGAGTTTTAATCAGGAAAGGATGCTGTATTTTGTCAAATGCTTTTTCTGCATCAACTGAGAGGACCATATGGTTCTTCTCCCTCCTCTTATTAATGTGTTCTATCACATTGATTGATTTGTGAATGTTGAACCATCCTTGCATCCCAGGGATAAATCCCACTTGGTCGTGGTGGATGATCCTTTTAACGTATTGTTGGATCCTATTAGCTAGGATTTTGTTGAGGGTTTTGGAATCCATATTCATCAGGGATATTGGTCTGAAATTCTCCTTTTGGATGGGTTCTTTGCCTGGTTTGGGGATTAAGGTAATGCTGGCCTCATAGAATGAGTCTGGAAGCTTTCCTTCTGTTTTTATTTTTTGAAACCGCTTCAGGAGAATAGGTATAATTTCTTCTTTGAATGTTTGGTGGAATTCCCCAGGGAATCCATCAGGCCCTGGACTCTTGTTTTTTGGGAGGTTTCTGATCACTGCTTCAATCTCGTTACTAGTTATTGGCCTATTTGGGTTGTCAATTTCTTCCTGTTTCAGTCTTGGGAGTTTATAGGTTTCTGGGAAGGCATCCATTTCATCCAGGTTGCTCAGCTTATTGGCATATAGTTGTTGATAATAATTTCTAATATTCCTTGGTGTTAGTCGTGATCTCTCCCCTTTCATTCATAATTTTATTAATTTGGGTCCTTTCTCTCTTCTTTTGGATAAGGCTGGCCAATGGTTTATCAATCTTATTAATTCTTTCAAAGAACCAACTTCTAGTTTTGTTGATCTGATCTACTGTGTTTCTGGTTTCTAATTCATTGATCTCTGCTCTAATTTTAATTATTTCTCTTCTAATGCATGGCTTGCATTTGCATTTGTTGCTTTTTCTCTAGTTCTTTAAGGTATAGAGTTAGTTGGTGAATTTGGGATTTTTTTTTTTTTTGAGTGAGGCTTGGATGGCTATGTATATCCCCCTTAGGACCGCCTTTGCAGTATCCCATAGGTTTTGGACTGATGTGTTTTTGTTCTCATTGGTTTCCATGAATTGTTTAAGTTCTTCTTTGATTTCCTGGTTGACCCAAACATTCTTGAACAGAGTGGTCTTTAGCTTCCAAGTGTTTGAATTTCTGCCAAATTATTTCTTGTGATTGAGTTCCAGTTTTAAAGCATTATGGTCTGAGAATATGCAGGGAATAATCTCAATCTTTTGGTATCGGTTGAGACCTGATTTGTGACCCAGTATGTGGTCTATTCTGGAGAAACTTCCATGTGCACTCGAGAAGAATAAGTATTCTGTTCTTTTAGGGTGGAATGTTCTGTATATATCTATGAGGTCCATCTGGTCCAGTGTATCCTTCAAAGCTCTTGTTTCCTTGTTGATTTTCTGCTTAGATGATCTGTCCATTGCTGAGAGTGGAGTATTGAGGTCTCCTACATTAATGCATTGTTATCAATATGACTCTTTATTTTGGTTAAAAGTTGGCTTATGTAGATGGCTGCTCCCATGTTGGGGGCATAGATATTTACAATTGTTAGACATGATACTTTATGTGGAAAACCCAAAAGACTCCACACCCAAATTACTAGAACTCATCCAGCAATTCAGTAATGTGGCAGGATACAAAATCAATGCACAGAAATCAGTTGCTTTCTTATACACTAACAACACAACTGTAGACAGAGAAATTAGAGAAACGATTCCATTTACAATAGCACCAAAAACCATAAGATACCTCGGAATAAACCTAACCAAAGAGGTAAAGGATCTATACTACAGGAACTATAGAACACTCATGAAAGAAATTGAAGAAGACACAAAAATATGGAAAAATATTCCATATTCATGGATTGGAAGAATAAACATTGTTAAAATGGTTATGCTGCCCAGAGCAATCTATACCTTCAATGCCATCCCAATCAAAATTCCAGTGACATTTTTCAAAGTGCTGGAACGAACAATCTTAAAATTTGTATAGAATCAGAAAAGACCCTGAATCGCCAAGGAGATGTTGAAAAAGAAAAACAAAGCTGGGGGCATCACGTTGCCTGATTTCAAGCTATATTACAAAGCTATGATCACCAAGACAGCATGGTAGTGGCACAAAAACAGACATATAGAACAATGGAACCAAATAGAGAGCCCAGATATGGACCCTCAACTCTATGGTCAAATAATCTTTGACAAAGCAGGAAAAAATATGCAATGGAAAAAAGACAGTCTCTTCAATAAGTGGTGCTGGAAAAATTGGACAGCTATATACAGAAGAATGAAACTCAACCACTCTCTTACACCATACACAAAGATAAACTCAAAGTGGATGAAAGACCTCAATGTGAGACAGGAATCCATCAAAATCCTAGAGGAGAACATAGGCAGTAACCTCTTTGACATCGGCCACAGCAACTTCTTTCAAGATACATCTCCAAAAGCTAATGAAACAAAAGCAAAAATGAACTTTTGGGACTTCATCAAGATAAAAAGCTTCTGCACAACAAAGGAATCAGTCAACAAAACAAAGAGGCAACCCACAGAGTGGGAGAAGATATTTGCAAATGACACTACAGATAAAGGGCTGGTATCCAAGATCTATAAAGAACTTCTCAATCTCAACACCCAAAAAACAAATAATCAAATCAAAAAGTGGGCAGAAGACATGAACAGACACATCTCAAAAGAAGACATATGAATGGCTAACAGACACATGAGAAAATGTTCATCATCATCAGCCATCAGGGAAATCCAAATCAAAACCACATTGAGATACCACCTTACACCAGTTAGAATGGCAAAAATGCACAGGGAAAGAAACAACAAATGTTGGAGAGGTTGTGGAGAAAGGGGAACCCTCTTACACTGTTGGTGGGAATGCAAGTTGGTACAGCCACTTTGGAAAACAGTATGGAGATGCCTCAAAAAATTAAAAATAGAGCTACCCTATGACCCAGCAATTTACCCCAAACACACAGATGTAGTGAAAAGAAGGGCCATATGCACCCTAATGTTCATAGCAGCAATGTCTGCAATAGCCAAACTGTGGAAAGAGCCAAGATGCCCTTCAACAGATGAATGGATAAAGAAGATGTGGTCCATATATACAATGGAATATTACTCAGCCATCAGAAAGGATGAATACCCAACTTTTACACCAACATGGATGGGACTGGAGGAGATTATGCTAAGTGAATTAAGTCAAGCAGAGAAAGTCAATTATCATATGGTTTCACTTATTTGTGGAACATAAGGAATAACATGGAGGACGTTAGGAGAAGAAAGGGAAAAATGAAGTGGGGAAATCGGAGGGAGAGATGAACCATGAGAGACTATGGACTCTGAGAAACAAACAGGGTTTTAGAGGGGGGGGGGGGAATGGGTTAGCCCAGTGATGGGTATTAAGGAGGGCATGTACTGCATGGAGCACTGGCTGTTATACGAAAACAGTGGATCATAGATCACTACATCAAAAACTAATGATGTATTGTACGGTGACTAACATAACATAATAAAATTAAAAAAAAAATCCCATGGTACTCAATTCAGCTCAGACAAAATGCTGTTTCAAAGTTAATTTTTCTTTCTTTTCTAGTAGTTCAGGTCTCAAAATTAATTTTTCCCTATTGCATAAAATTTCAATCATTTGTTTACCATCTTTACAATTTAGCTTCTAGTGGTTAAAATGTGCCTTTAAATTGTACTTTTTTTAGTTAAATAAATATATTTCAAAAGTAGAAAACTAGTATCACTGTAAGTGGAAGTCAACTTTGACAATTGGTACATAACTCTAAAAAGCAATATAAAAACACCCATTCTTGTTTATAGCAGCTTTATTTGTAATTGCCAAAACTTGGAAAGAACTACAATATCCTTGAGTAGGTGAACAGATAAATAATCTGCAGTCCATCCAGACCATGGAATATTATTAAGCACTAAAAAGAAATGAACTATCAAGCCATGAAAAAACATGGAGAATACTTGAATGTACATTACTACATGGAAGAAGCAAGTCTGAAAAGGTGACATACTGCATGATTTCAACTATATGACATTCTGGAAAAGGCAAAAGTATGAAGACAGTAAAAAGATCAGTGGTTGCCAGGGGATGGCGGGGAGAGAGGGGTGAATAGATGGAGCATAAGGGATTCCTGGGGCAGCAAAATTATTCTATATGATACTATAATGGTGGATATGTGTCATTATACATTTGTCCAGACCTATAGATGGACAACACCAGGAGTGAACCCTAATGTTAACTATGGTGTCTGGATGATAATGATGTGTTAATGTTGGTTCATCAGTTGTAACAACTGTACCATTTTAGTGTGAGTTGCTGGTGGGGGAGGCTGTGCATGTGTGGGGATAGAGGACATATGGGAAATCTCTATACCTTCTGCTCAATTTTGTTGTGAACCTAAAACTGCTTTTAAAAAATAAAGTCTTTAAATATAAATAAACCATATATATATAAAATGTACCCATGTTCTGGCTGAAATCATTATATAAGGATGCACAGAAATTAATGATAGAGAAATAATGCTTCGTTGATAAATCATTAGCCCCCCAGATGTAGTGAGAAGTAATCTTGGGCATGGAATGTTTTTTCTTGTTGCCCAGAGATGACCATTTGAACAGGCAACGAATGTACATGCCACCCAAAACAGTACAGCTTTGTTAGGTCTTAGGAGAGCTGGGTTTCTTGTTTTTTTTTTTTTTAATTAATATTTTTTAAAGTAAGCAAAAAATATATTTTATTTCCCAAATAAGGAACATAAGTAATAAATCCAAAACTTCTCAGGTTGCTCTGTATATATTTCTTTTTTAAATTTTTTATTTAAATTCAATTTCATTAACATATACTGTATTACTAGTTTCAGAGGTAGGATTCAGTGACTCATCAGTTGCATACAACACCCAGTGTTCATTACTCCAAGTACCCTCCTTAATGTCCATCACCCACTTACCCCATCCCCCTACACCACCTCCCCTCCAGCAACCCTCAGTTTGTTTCCTAGAGTTAAGAGTCTCTTATGGTTTTCCTACCTCTTGTTTTCTTCTTATTTTATTTTTCCTTCCCTTTCCCTTTGTTCATCTGTTTTGTTTCTTAAATTCCACATATGAGTGAAATCATATGTTATTTGTCTTTCTCTGACTGACTTAATTCATTTAGCATAATACCCTTTAGTTCCATCCATGTTGTTGCAAATGTCAAGATTTCATTCTTTTTGGTGGCTGAGTGATACATATATAGATATATAGATAGATAGATGATAGATAGATAGATGATAGATAGATAGATAGATAGATAGATAGATAGATAGATAGATAGATAGATATAGATAGATACATAGATACATAGATACATAGATAGATGATAGATAGATAGATGATAGATAGATAGATGATAGATAGATAGATGATAGATCTATATCACATCTTCTTTATCAATCTGCCAATGGACATCTGGGCTTTTTCTATATTTTGGCTATTGTGGACATTGCTGCTATAAACATTGGGGTGCATGTGCCCCTTCAAATCACTATGTTTGTATCATTTGGATAAATACTTAATAGTGCAAGTACTGGGTCATAGGGTATTTTTAACTTCTTGAGGAACCTCCATACTGTTTTCCAGAGTGGCTGCACCAGCTTGCATTCCCACCAACAGTTAAGAGGGTTTCCCTTTCTCCACATCCTTGACAACATCTGTTGTTTCCTGACTTGTTAATTTTAGCCATTCTGACCAGTGTGAGGTGGTATCTCATTGTGGTTTTGATTTGTATTTCCCTGATGGCAAGTGATGTGGAGTATTTTTCGTGTGTCTGTTGGCCATTTGGATGTCTTCTTTGAAGAAATGTCTGTTCATGTCTTCTGCCCATTTCTTGATTGGATTTTTTGTTTATTGGGTGTTGAGTTTAATAAGTTCTTTATAGATTTTGAATACCAGCCTTTTATCTGATAAGTCATTTGCAAATATCTTCTCCAATTCTGTAAGTTGCCTTTTAGCTTTGTTGACTATTTCCTTTGCCGTGCAGAAGCGTTTTATCTTGATGAAGTCTCAATAGTTAATTTTGGTTTTGTTTCCTTTGCCTTTGGAGATGTGTCTAGCAAGAAGTTGCTGTAGCCTAAGTCAAAGAGGTTGCTGCCTGTGTTCCCCTCTAGGATTTTGATGGATTCTTGTCTCACAATTATGTCTTTCATCCATTTTGAGTTTATTTTTGTGTATGGTATGAGAAAGTAGTCCAGTTTCCTTCTTCTGCATGTGGCTGTCCAACTTTCCCAACACTATTTGTGGAAGACCTTCTTTTTTCTATTAGATATTCTTTCCTGCTTTGTAGAAGATTAGTTGACCATAGAATTGAGGGTCCATTTCTGGGTTCTCTATTCTATTCCATTGATCTGTCTGTTTTCGTGCCAGTACCATACTGTCTTGATGATTACAGCTTTGTAATACAGCTTCAGGTCCAGAATTGTGATGCCTCCAGCTTTGGTTTTCTTTTTCAACATTCCTTTGGCTCTTCAGGGTCTTTTCTGGTTCCATACAAATTATACAATTGTTTGTTCCAAGGAGAACTGGATTTCTACAACAAAATCAATCAGCTGAAAGATGGATTATACTACACCTGATTAAAAGAAAACCATCCGCCTTGACTCCTTGATGCAGCCAATCAATGCCAGCCAGATCCGGATAAAGTAGGTGAATTTGGGCTCTTATGACCCCTGGCATCACTTTCCAGTGCTCTGTGAGCTTTTCATCCTCCTTTGCTACCTCTGCCAGGGCCTGTTCTTCATTCAGTCCCCCCTAAAATCCTTTCCTGAAGTAAGTTTTTGCCTAATCCTTGTCAAGGAGTGGGCGATGAGGCTTACAGCTATATGCAACAGTAGATGCACTTAAGAGGAGATCTGGGATACCCCAGACCCCCCAGACTCCATGGAATTCCACCTCTAAGGTTAGATGTCCATGCACCTTGTGGAGCAAGTGATGAGATAGTTTATGCCAGTGGAGCATCCCCCGGTCTCTCAGATCTTGCCAACTACCTTTTTATGAGGAAATCTTTACACTTTACACACAACCACTCATTGTTTTTTCTTCAAAAGCTTTAAGAGTCAAGCTCTAATTAATCACCAAGAAAATTTCTTCTTGTCAATATTGAAAAAAAAATTATGACAGAAAGCCTATATTTTAAAGATAAAACATATAGTGGATAATCCACAGCCTAAATTTGTTGAAGTAGGAAAAATAGGGTGTATGTGTGTGTGTGTTCATGTTTTTAGTACTTCCTGACTAGAGGTGCTACTATGTTGGCACCTCTATTTTAGCATTTCTCACATTGTAAGTCTCTCTTCCTGAGCTTGGGAAACAACAGAATCATTTCTGACTCGGATCCCCAGCATTGTGCCTCATCATAATACTTAATAAGTAAGGTAGGGGCCCCTGGGTGGTGCAGTCAGTTGAGCATATGACTCTGGTTTCAGCTCAGGTCCTGATCTTGGGGTCATGAGATTGAACTCCATGTCCAGCTCCATGCACTCAGCATGGAGTCTACTTTAACATTCTCTCCCGCTCCCTCTCCCTCTGCCCCTCCCCCACCACGCATGTTCTCTCTCTCTCAAATAAATAAATAAATCTTTTTAAAAATAATATTTAATAAGTAAATTAATAAATGAATAAATGTGTTTTCTATTTTGGAACTTATTCTCATATGAATGCAGTGTTTTCACCCACATCACTTCTACTTTTGAATCCTAAAATCAAGATATTTGAAGGAACAAATCCTAAAAGTTTTTGAATCACTTTTCTTTAAACATGTAAACAAATGCATATTTAAATTCTCAAAAAAAGCCAATGACAACTTTGGACTTCACTCAACTGCCTAGTTGGGTTCTTGATCTATGTATGAGCTGTAGGTCCTTGGACTTCTCAGCCTCCTTGTATTAGTTTTCCATCTGCAACTCAGGAGGGCTCTGTAGATATAAACTCTACAATGTGGAGCATGGAAAACAGTCTCCAAAACCCAGTTGCCAGATTTACACTTGCCACAAATTCACTGCCAGACCCTGGACTAGTCACATTAGCCCTCAAGACCTCAGATTATAAGCCTAGTTCTCTAGAGCAGTTAAAAGATGCCCTTATCTTGAAAGTCACTAAGACAGATTCCTCATAGCAAGAGTTGTGAAATCCTGTTGCTTCTCTTTCCTTATAACATCTCTCACATTCTCCAAGACACCAGTCTAGTCCAGACCTTCATTACTCAACCAGTTTGGATTCCCCCAAAAACAGAACCTGGCACCAGGACTTGGATGCAAGTTATTAATTTGGGAAGTGATCCCAGGAAGCAATGTTTGAGAAGGAAAGAGAAAGAAGACAGTGAATCAATAAAGAGTGTGAGGATGAGGGGTGCCTGGGTGGCTCAATCAGTTAAGCATCTTCCTTCAGGTCAGGTTGTGATCTCAGGGCCTTGGGATCAAGCCCCACATCAGGCTCCCTGCCCAGCTGGGAGTCTGCTTCTCCCTCTCCTGTCCCCCCCTCTGGTGCTCTCTTTCTTTCTCAAATAAATAAATAAAACTTAAAAAAAAAAAGATGTGAGGATGAACAGGTAGCTGCTATGGACAACTGGGACTCAACCCACCAGAACTCTCTGAGAGAAAATGAAGAACACACCTCAGCGTTCACCCATTAGCAAGTGAGAAGTTAGGGAATTTATTAACCAACTCCTTCCCCCAACTGGTTGAGAGTTTCTCCTTGGACATTAACTCTCTGCCACTTTTAATTTGCCCCACACTCAGGCTGAGCATGCTCCTGTCAACAGAGAACACCCTTCAGTAGAAAGAGGTAGGAATTTATCCATGGAACTGTAGGATACTGTATTAGAAAGCCAACAGTGTTTCTTACAATTACCTTCCATCTAGACTACTATGGGATTATCTGCCCATCTCATCTCTCTTCAGTAAGGTCTGTCCTACCCACTGCTACATCTATGAAGCCAAGCAACCAAGGGTTCCTACAGTGCATTACAGGAAGCACCCTCCAATGAATGCAGTCAGTGAATGGATGGATGGATGCATGGATGCATGGATGCATGGATGGATGAATAAATGAAAACTATTATGTCCAATGCAATACTATAAAGATGAGATCCATATTTATTATCTATTGCTGCATAAGAAATTGCCCAAAACTTGGTGCCTTAGAACAACAAACATTAATTATTCTGTCACAGAGTTTCTGAGACTCAGGAATCCAAGAACAGCTCAACTGGGTGGTTCTGGTTCAGGGTCTCTCATGTGGTTACTGTCAAGCTGTCCCCTGCAGCAACCAACATCTGAAGGCTTAAATGGGGCTAGATGATCTGCATTCAGAATGGCTCCTTGTCATGACCATTGTTGAGAGACCTTAGTTCCTTGCTGACTGTTAGCAGGAAGACTTGGGTTTTCAAAACAAGGGACTCTCCATAGGGCTGCCTGAGTATCCTCAAGGTGGAACACCTTACTTTCCCCAGAGCAAGCAATCCAAGAGAGAACAGGAAGGAATCCACAGTGCGTTTTGTGCCCTAATTTTGGAACTCATACCCATCATTCCCACCTTCCTCTATTTAGAAGTGACTCACCAAGTCCAAATAGTCCACAAGCAGAGAGAGAAATTCAGCTCCACCTTTTGAAGGGAATGTCAAAGAATTTGTGGATATACCACAAACCACAATAATGACCACATTTTCCTCCAAACCCCTTGAAGCCAACCACATAAAATACTCATTCTCAGACTGCACTCAAATCCCTCAGCCTTGTCATTACAAACATATCCCCCCACCACTCTTTCATAATCCTTCACACGAACCCAGTTGCTCAGTCTGCTGGTCATCACACTAGCATGCTGCTCCCCAATCTCTGAGCCTTTCTTAACACTGATCTTTGAATGGGAATATTCTACAGATTTTGGCATAGTCAAATCCTACCCATCCATCAAACGGAGCTCAAATTTCACCCTATCTATGATGTCTTCCCATAATGCCCCAACTGAAATCCTAAAGCACTTCATACCATCTATGACACCAGTCATTTTTTTTTTTACTTCAAATTATATGTCCATGTCTTGTCTTTCCCAATTAGACTATAATTTCCTTGAAGTAAGGACTGGGCATATCATAATATGTTCAAGAATGCTTCCCAAATAACCTAAACTTTACTTGATGAACTAGACTAGGGTCAAGAAATGTTTTCTGTAAAAGGCCAGATAGCAAATATTTTAGGCCTTGCAAGCTATATGATCTCTGTCACAACTACACACTCTGCTCTGTAGTGCCACAGCAGCCATAGTCTGTAAACCCCTTATTCAAGCCATATTTACAAAACCAGCACCTGGCTAAATTCAGCACATGGGTCACAGTTTGCCAACTCCTGAACTAAAATATTGCTTAGGTATCATTGATGAACAAGAGGTTGGCCTCTTGAATGCTAAGATTCAGATACAGTGATTGCTGTTAACTACTTTTATATACATTCCTTTGGAATTTTTTCTGTTTTGGAACTGTGTATATTTTCTGCTATTTCTACCATCTGGCTGCATTTTCTTTACAACAAAAAAAAACATTTTAATTTTACAAATCTTTGACAGCTTTAGAAGTCATTCTAAGGGAAGAGAGGCTGGATGAGGTACACACACATAATTATATATTAACCAGGTCCTTAACATTCATCTAAGACAAGAGTCTCTATTTTATACTTTCCTAGCTCATGTGAAAAGCAACTTGTTTTATTCCCAGACAACGATTCTGTTATCTACAATTCTGTAGTGGTTAAACAGTAATTTATATTCAAAGCTGAGTTTTAGACCATTATTTAATAAAACAATCTTACTTTCATCTTTGGCTCATATACTTAAATTATTAGCTTCTTCTAGAAGAATAGATATGCATTAATAGTAATAGTTTAGGAATCAGTGACCCACAATCATATATATGAATATAATGTAATTATTTAAATAGTGAAGTTTTTGTATTATACACTATACAATTAGTGTATAATACAAAAAGAAATTATCAAGTTTTATTGAGACAGCAAGAGGATATGAAAGTATGTATGTTTAAATGTCAAATTATGGGTTTTCATGAGGAAATAATATTGTTCAACAAAATCACTCTTAAAAAACTCAACTTCTGGCTAACTGAATTTAAATTTAAGAAAAAAACAAAAACCTCAACTCCCCTTTACGATAGTGAACACAAAGTTTGAAAACTACCCTGGTGATAAATGAAACTTGCCATTTTCAGGGAAATGTCAGGATGCAAACTATACTCTTGTTTGAACAGAGCTAAGAGAGAGGCCACTGTGTGTGCTTGACAGTGACAAATGGCTTCCAAAGAAAATGAGGCAGCATCTGCCCATCCCTGCCTTCAGAGAACCTGTTTTGCAGGCTGTCAAACCTTTGGCCTCCTTTCTATCTGTCTCAAGTGATCATGGGAAATGATTGTGAATTGCTTACTGTCTTCAAATGTACACAGACCCCTTCATTGCAAATATTTCATGCCACCTTAAACTCTATATGTGACAAGAGTGTTTCCTGAAATGTAATTAATAAATAAATGTTAAAGGCATTCAACCAGCTTTTGACAATCTCCTCTATCTTTGCTGACCACAGCTTCGCCCTGGTTATCTATGGAACTTTGAGGAAAGGATATTTAAACCTCAGTATCTCAAGGTCACCAGAATTAAAAAAAAAAAAAAAAAGGATGCTTATCTCACAAGTGAGAATATAAATACTTAGGTCAAATTCTGTGACCACTAACTACAAAGGATGGACCAAATTTGCTGAGCTAGTTAGCTCTGGAAAATGATGGGAGAATCTAGCCTTTTTTTTTTTTTTTTTAATAATACTGTATGAAGATTTCTATTCTAATTATAGGACATTATTTGTGGATAATAAAGTTTACTTAAAATGTTATTTTGAGAATATGAGTGTCCCATCAACAAGAGAATGGATAAATAAATTGTTTTATTTATACATTATAATATGGCACACAATAAAAAAGGACAAACCACTGGTACCCATAAAATGTACATGGTATCTCACAGATATAATCTTGAGCAGAAGAAGCCAGACACAAGAGAACTAACAGTATGATTCCATTTATGCGAAGTTGAAGAAGCAGACTACCTTGTGGTGATGGAAGTCCAGATGGTGGTTAATTCTAGGTGAACATGGGATTAGAGTGGGAAGGAGCATGGGAGAACCTTATAGATTCTCAACCTTGGTGGCAATTACATAGATCTATAGATAGTCATAAAAATTCATCAAGTTGTATGATTAAGACTGGTGTGTCATATGTACTTTACTGTATATATGCTAATCCTCAAATTTTAAAATTCTGAAAATAAAAAATTAAGCAATTGTAAATAATTCTAAAATAAAAGACAGTAACTGTAGAAAAGGTTCAACAGGACACCAGAAAATCAATAAGTGGTGAGTACAAACTTGAGAATATAAGTGGAAGACAGAGGAAAACAGAGGAAAGAAGAGACAAGAGTGGAAGCTGGAAAGGGAAACATTGTGAGTGAAAGATAGGAAGAATTAGTCATGTGCTTGACCTATGATTTCTTCATGCCTAGCTTTTAATCTTTAATCTTTAATCTCCTATTTTCTTTTTTTAAAGATTTTATTTATTTATTTTAGAGGGTGGGGGGAAGGATGGGGAGAGAGGGCAGAAAAGAGGGAGAGAAACTCAAGCATATTCCCCACTGAGCACAGAGCATAACTCAGGGCTCCATCTCACAACCCTGAGAGCATGCCCTAAGCTGAAACCAAGAGTCGCATGCTTAACCAACTGAGCCACCCAGGCATCCCTAATCTCCTGTTTTCTAATCAAGAAGAATAAATTGGCAAAAATAGCTAGAACCTTTGGACTCCCACCACTGCCCCCCCCCCAAAAGTAAAGTAGAGACAACTGGCCTTATGATCATAAATCAAAACATACTAGAAAAACACAAAAATCCAGTCAGTATGGTAATGGTACAAAACTACCCAGGTAGGCTAAAAGACAACCCAGAAACAAGGACTTGTTCAGTTCTGTATTAAATTACAGATGGCCCCCAAATTACTGTGGTTCAACTTAGGATTTTTCAACTTCATGATAGTACAAGAGATACACATTTAGTAGAAATTGTACTTAGAATTTTGAATTTTGATCTTTCCCTAGGCTAGCAGAATGCAGTATGATCATCTCTCATATTGCTGGGCAGTGGCAGCAGCTGGAGCTCCCAGTCAGCCAACACAATCACGAGGGTCCACAACTGATGCACTTAGAACCATTCTGTCCCCATACAGGCCATTCTGTTTGTCACTTTCAGTACAGTGTTCAAAAAATTGCATGAGACAGTCAACACTGTATTTCAAAATAAGCTTTGTATTAGATGAAAATGGGAGCTAAGATGGCTGCATAGTAGGAGGACCCTAGACTTGCCTCATCCCTTGAACATAACTAGATAACTATCAAATCATTCTGAATTACCAAGAAATTTACCTAAGGACTGACAGAACAAACTGCACTACTAGAGGGAGAGAAGAAGCCTGTCAAAGAAGGTAGAAGGAGTAGAGACATGGTTTGGGGGAACACTCCCATCTTACAAACCAGGAAACTGAGGTTCAACATGGTTGTTGGCAGGAAGTCTCAGTTCCTAACATGGACCTCTTTGTAGGGTTGCTTGAGTGTCCTCATGACATGGCAGCTGGCTTTCCCCCAGAGCATGTGATCCAAAAGAAGCAAGGCAGAGTCACAACATCATTTATGACCTAACCTCAGAAGTCACATGCTGTCATATCTATAGAATCCTGTTAGTAACACAGGTCAGCCCTTTTCAGTGGGGGAGGGGATAGAGAAGCACGTAAGTCCCTGGAGGAGAGAATCGGTGGGGGTTGTCTTGGAGGCTGGCCATCATGGGGATCTTCAAAAAGGGCAAGGGGGTTTCACTGGAAAACCACAGACCAAGCCAATGTTTTGTTTTTTGTTTTGTTTTGTTTTGTTTTGTTTTGTTTTGTTTTGTTTTCCTTCATGATATTCATTATATATTTAGCCAATGTTTTGAATATTTTCTGTCAGATTTTTGGTTGCTGAATCTCTCCACACCATCCTGGGAGTCATTTCTTCAAAGACTAAACAACAAATTCTTTTCTTGCTTAAGGATGTTGAGAATCTGGTTGTTTCTGAGCCAACAAGCACATATGTATATGTGTAGAGTCTGGAGACAAGATGGCAAGTTTTTGGTGTCCTCAGATAAAACCAGATCCCACAGAGAAGCACTCCTTTGGCCCATGGCCTCTATATCTCTTTCAGACTGTAAATTCCTCACCTTTCCCATATATTCCTTTCCAACTCAGCATAAGTTGCATTGGGTAGGTTAATTGTTAGCGCCATCATTCAGCAGATAGAAATTGAGTGCTAGTTACCTGCTAGGACATCTACATTTTAAGTTAGAGGATTGCAGTTCAATTTTCCAATGGTAAGTCATTTCCATTTCCATGATTGTAGACCTGTGTCCTGGGATAAGGTAAGTAAAGTTTCAAGTCACTGCCCTGAATGAGGCCATTTGACAAGGATGCAATCTGGCACATAGTTTTCAGGTTCCTCTTCCAAAACTCCATAGACCTCACTCCCTGAGGTCTCAGGCATCAGAACTGATGGAAAAACAAGGTGGTCGTAGGAGATACCAGTGGATCAGTCCCCAAGTTCCCTTGAGGAACTCCTTTGAAGTCTCCCATAATATAATTTTTGTTGAACAGTAACCTGATGCTCTATACATTTTGTACCCAGAAAAAGGATATGAGGAATGTGGGGAAAATATCTATTTTATTTATATTTCAAGTAGCACCTTTCTCCAAGGAGCTCAGAAAGCTGAATGAACACTAGTCAACATTATATATGGTGCTTCTGTTCTCACATGTTTGTTTGAATTGTTCAGTTCTGTTTCTGCTGTGGTTTCTTTTTTTCCTGTCTTTCTGCTATTGCTACTTGCAGTTATAATGGTCTGGTATATCCATTTACTAAAGTGACTAGAGACTTATGTTTTAGGAATCTAGAATACCAAGATGGATGCTTAAAAATATATTTTTTTGTATGATTGCAACCTGGTGATTCAGCCTTTTTTATATTACATATTGAATAAATGCATGAGCACACTAAGAAATATTAATATCATGTCTTGCTTATGTCAAAGTATGTAAATGTACATCCAGCCACTGGGAGCAAAAAATACCTAAAAGGTAGGGACAGGTGTTCTTCCTATGAGGGACTTGTTCAGAGAATGACACATGACCCAGTGGGGATCAAGATAATAGCTTTAGTATTTAGTAGATGATTTGGCAATAGTTGTACAGGATGATGTAGATTGGATTTGAAGCCAGGACAGGCCTCCTAGGCCTGCTCCAAAGCAAGAAAACCCACACCTTCATGGCTATTGCATCCTGGTCCAGGTGGGCAGCTGGATCTCCCTGATCAGGACTTCAGAAGAGTAGAAGGAGGAGGAGCACATCCTGAGCTGTTTATAGCATAAGACTGAGAGGGTCCTGGCACAGCCTACTGATGATGACAGAGGTGGCACAAGAAAGGAGAAAGTGGGGCCTGGTTTTGGGTTTTGTTGTTCAGTTTGTTTTTGCTATTGAGGCCCAGTATCCCCAGCCTTGGGCAGTGCAGACCTAAAAAACCCAGCAAGCTATCACCAATCATATTAGCTCTTTCCTTTAGTGAAGAGTAAGCAAGGGAGAGGCTTACAGTTTCCATTCCATGACTGATCCTCCTGAAAAGCGAGATACCATGTGAGGAGGGAAACATGGCCCATTTCACATGCATTTGACAAAAGATGGGGTCATTAAAGAGACAGTTTTAATTATGGACATTCTTAGGGATGTAGAGGGGAGGAATGTGGGCAAGTACATTACTTTAGCCTCCATCTTGACAACAGCCTAGTCAGCCACTATGACATTTGGAGGAGAAATGAGGAAAATAACCATTACCATGTTGTCATAAGCTGTTTGGTGGCCACTAAAAAGTAATCTTATGGTTGACGTCTTCCACCAAATAACAGACTGGCTTCTTCCTTCATTCTACTCACTGCCTCCCCTTCCACACCCAGCCCTGAGACCACATTCTCTCTTCAGCTCAAACTAAGGTCAAACTTCTAGCCACGTTGGTGATGTCTGTTGGTTCATTTCCTGCAGAAGGAAAATGGTAACTGAGGAGTTTTGTGGCTTGTACTTCCTGGTGTTATGAATAAAGCACTTATGTGCTTAGTTCCTTTTAGGCCAAGCCAATTGTCTTTCAGACCCAAGATACAATTTGCCTCACTGCGTACATGTCCCAAAGGCAATAAATATCCTAGCCCAGTTTTCTAAATCAACTGACTGCTAGAGACCAATGTCACCTGGAAAGCTTTCCTGCCACACATACCTCTTCATATGGGAGAGGGGCAGTGCAGGGGAGCAGCATGTCACATGTGAGGCCCCAAGTCTTAGGTTGTCTCCACGAATGAATGATGAATGTGACTGCCTTCATCAAAAGTGTGGCTTTAGCCAAGCTCAGGATGAGAGCAGAGGCTTAGGTGACTAAACAAGCTAGCTGACCCATGCCAGCAGAGCAGCCACCACTCAGCTGGCTCCTCCTCTGCCTGCTGACACATCCAAACACTCTCCTCATTGCCTTGGCAGAGGTGTAAGCCCTTAGATGTGGCTACTACAGGGAGCTGTGGAGTCCTGGATGAAGACCTGGCCCAGATTCTGGTTCTGCACATAACTAGACTTGCAAGATGAGGATAAGTGAGATTTTTTTCTTAAAAAATGTATACATGATTCCAGCTATGGTGGACTAGTTTATAATAAACCAAACCTCCCACACTGAACAACTAAAAACTTGGATAGAATATTAAAAGTACTTGTTTGGAGGCAGCAGAAAGTTGAGAAGGTAACAAGAATTTGAGGGGCTGGGGCGCCGGGGTGGCTCAGTTGGTTAAGCGACTGCCTTCGGCTCAGGTCATGATCCTGGAATCCCTGGATCGAGTCCCGCATCGGGCTCCCTGCTCAGCAAGGAACCTGCTTCTCCCTCTGACCCTCCCCCCTCTCATGTGCTCTCTCTCTCGTTCTCTCTGTCTCAAATAAATAAGTAAAAAAAAAAATCTTAAAAAAAAAAAAAGAATTTGAGGGGCCATGATCCAAGGCAGAAGAAAAACAGAGATGAGCCTACATTTGGTCCAGCCTTTCTCCTTGACAGATTTCTAGATTCCAAAGCAGCAACCTAAGGGCCTAAACACTGACTGGTAAAAAAATAATAATAAAAATAAAAACAGACAAAACCAGGAGAAAGTGATGGTCAGAAGTCTGAGATATGCTAGCTATAGTTTAAAGTGTTCTCATAAAGCTAAGTGGAAGGAAAAAAAATAGACCTCACAGCTGACCAATGAGGAGAAACCTTGGACAACACCACTGGCTTTGGGAATGACTGTTTCAGGGATACGCCCTAGGAGTAAAGGTAAACCAGAGACAACCCGCCAGGACAAAGGCTGGGCTCAGCTACTGACCAGAATAGGATGACCTCTCCCTCTTTAGCAGCCTGCACGAAGCACAAGTGAAGCCTAGGAATGGAAGACTGGTCCAGAGCTCCAAGTTCTCTCCAACATTTATCAAATACAATGTCAGGGGGCGCCTGGGTGGCTCAGTTGGTTAAGTGACTGCCTTCAGCTCAGGTCATGATCCCGGAGTCCCGGGATCGAGTCCCACGTCAGGCTCCCTGCTCAGCAGGGAGTCTGCTTCTCCCTCTGACCCTCCTCCCTCTCATGCTCTCTGTCTCTCATTCTCTCTCTCACAAATAAATAAAATCTTAAAAATAAAAATTAAAAAAAATACAATGTCAGGAATTTATTTTTTTCTTTTTTTTAATTTAAATTCAATAGCCAACATATAGTACATCATTAGTTTTTGATGTAGTGTTCAGTGATTCATTAATTGCACATAACACCCAGTGCTCATCCCATTATATGCCCACCCTAATGCCCATCACCCAGTTACCCCATCCCCCCACCCACATCCCTTTCCACAACCCTCAGTTTGTTTCCTTGAGTCAAGAGCCTCTCATGGTTTGTTTCCCTCTCTGATTTCTTCCCGTTCAATTTTCCCTCCCTTCCCTTAGGATCCTATGCACTATTTCTTATATTCCACATATGAGTGAAACCATATGATAATTGTCTTTCTCTTATTCACTTATTTCACTTAGCATAATCCCCTCCAGTTCCATCCATGTCAATGTAAAAGGTAGGTATTTATCCTTTCTGATGGCTAAGTAATATTCCATTGTATATATGAACCACATCTTTATCCATTCATCTGTTGAAGACTATCTCGGCTCCTTCCACAGTTTGGCTCTTGTGGGCATTGCTGCTATGAACATTGAGATGTAGGTTCCCCTTCTTTTCACTACAGCTGTACCTTTGGGGTAAATACCCAGTAGTGCAATTGCTGGGCCATAGGGTAGCTCTATTTTTAACTTCTTGAGGAACCTCCATACTGTTTTCCAGAGTGGCTGTACCAACTTACATCCCCACCAACATTGTAAGAGGATTTCCCTTTCTCCACATCCTTGCCAACATTTGTTGTTCTCTGTCTTATTAATTTTAACCACTCTAACTGGTATAAGATGGTATCTCATTATGGTTTTGACTTGTATTTCCCTGATAACAAGTGACATGGAGCATTTTTCATGTATCTGTTGGCCATTTGGATATCTTCTTTGGAGAAGTGTCTATTCATGTCTTCTGCCCATATCCTGACTGGATTATTTGGTTTTTTGGTGTTGAGTTTGAGAAATTCTTTAAAGATCTTGGATACCAGCCCTTTATCTGTTATGTCATTTGCAAATATCTGCTCCCATTCCATAAGTTGCTTTTTAGTTTTGTTGAATGTTTCCTTTGCTGTGAAGAAGTTTTTATCTTAATGAAGTCCCAATAGTTCATTTTTGCTTTTGTTTCCCTTGCCTTTAGAAATGTGTCCTGCAAGAAGTTGCTGTGGCAGAGGTCAAAGAGGTTACTGCCTCTTTGGAGGTGTTCTCCTCCAGGATTTTGATGGATTCCTGTCCCACACTTAGGTCTTTCATCCATTTTGAGTTTATCTTTGTGCATGGTGTAAGAGAATGGTCCAGTTTCACCCTTCTGCATGTGGCTGTCCAAGTTTTTCTAGCACCATTTATTGAAGAGACTGTCTTTTTTCCATTGGATATTGTCAGGCATTTAATAAAAATTATTTAGCATACCAAGAGACAAAAAAAATTACAATACACAAGTTCTAAAAAACAGTCCCACAGAAAGTCCAGGTAACAGAGTTGTCAAAAAAGAACTTTAAAAAAACTGTGATAAATATGCTCTAGAAAACAGAAGAGGAAGAATTCCAGCACACAGTTAAAATCAATTTAAGAAAGAATTAAATGCAGATTCTATACTGAAAAATAAAGGAACTGAAAAGAAAAGGGTAGAGAAGCAGATGAGAATTGCTGAATTGGAAGAAAGATCAATAGAAATTAAACTGAGGCACAGAGAGGAAAAAGATGGAAAACACAGAAAGAACATAAGGAATATGCCACACAGAGAAGAAGTACAACATACCTTTTGACAAATCTCAGAAGTAGAGGGAGGAGAGATTGTGGCAGAAACATTACTTATAGAAATAATGGCCAGGGGTGTCTGGGTGGCTCAGTCAGTTAAGCATCTGCCTTTGGCTCAGGTCATGAACCCAGGGTCCTGGGATCAAGCCCTGCATCAGGCTTCTTGCTCAGTGGGGAGCCTGCTTCTCCCTCTCCCACTGCCCCTGCTTGTGTTCCCTCTGTGGCTGTCTCTGTCAAATAAATAAAAATAAAATATTTAAAAAATAATAATAATAATGGCCAAAACTTTTTCAAAAGTGATATAAGCAGAGAAACATAACAAAGGAAACCACATCCAGCCCATTATAGTAAATAGAGCAAATAGGGAAAATTAAAAAAAAAATCAGTAAGGATATAGATTTAAATGAGACAATTAGCAAACTTGACTTACTGAACACATATGGAATATTGCAGAGTATACATGCTTTCTGAGCTCAGGTGGAAATTTAGAAAATTAAATGTAAAAGCAAAAGTAAAAGTGTGGGGTCATAAAACAAGTCTTAGTAAATTTCAAAGGTCTTAAACCAAAGAGTATATGTTTTCTGATCACAGTGGAATTAAGCTAGAAGTCAGTATAAAAAATATAACTAACAAAATCTCCTAATGTTTGCAAATTGAATAATATACTCTTAAAATCCTCTTGGTCAAAGTAGAAATCACAGTGGAAACTAGAAATTGTGTAGAACAAAGTAGTAGTAAAAAATACATTGAAAATCCTGCGATACAGAGTTGCCTGGCTTGCTCAATCAGTAGAGCATGCAACTCTTCATCTCAGGGTTGTGAGTTCAAGCCCCAGGTTGACTGTAGAGATTACTTAAAAAAGAAAATCTTTAAAAAAAAAAAAAGTAGTGAGATACCATAAAGCCATACTCAGAGGAAACTGTATGGCCTAAAATGGGTATTTGAGAAAAAGAGTAAAGTAAAATTAATGAACAACTACAGAAGTTAGGAAAAGAAGAACAAATTAAACCCAAAGAAAGGACACAGATGGGAAAAATAAAACTGATAGAAATTGGTGAAATGGAAAACTAGCATACAACACCAAAATCTAGAAAGCCAAAAGCTGTTTCTAGAAAGGAAGAAAGGAGGTGTAGAAGACACACATGATCAGTATTAGGACTGCAAAAAAAGAACATCCCTACAGATTTTAGAACATGAAAAAAAAAGTTCATATTATGAACAACATTTTAAAACAACTTACAAATATAATACAGGAAGAAGATGAAAATATGAATAGTTTCATAACATTTCATAAAGAAAACATTAAATAAATGGAATATATAAAAATGAAACTCCCTTGAGGAAAGTACAGACTTCACTGGTGAAATCTACCAAATACTGCATAGAGAACATCAATCTTACACAAACTCTGCCAGCATACTTAAAAAGAGGAATTCTTCCTAAATCATTTTATGAGGCCAGCATAACCTTGATACCAGAAACTGGAAAAAGCCATCTAAAAAAAGGAAGTTTGCAGACTAATGTCAGCTGTACAAGTTGGTATAAAATATTTAACAAAATATTAGAAAACCAAATCAAGTCATACAAAAGGAGGATACTATGTTATTATTACCAGCTTGAGTTTATTTTTAAAATGCAATGTTAACATTCAAAATTAATAAATGTAATCTTCCACATTGTTAGAATAAAGAGAAAGTTATATGACTCTATAATAGATGCAAAAGGAGCATTTGAAAAAAAATTCAATATCATTATGACAGAAAACAAAAAGTGTTAACAAATTAGAAACATAATGAAACTTCCTTAATACAGCAACAACAAAAAAGGTGTATATGAAAATCCAGAACAAACATGATATGTAATAGTGAAGTATTGTGTTTTCACCTGAGATCAGATACCTACTATTAAGTATTATTCTAAAACACAATAAAGCAAAGAAATGTAAAGAATAAAAACAAAAGGAAGAACAAGAAGTCATTATTCATAGAATACATGAAGTCATTCATATAAAATATATTAAAATTTACTTATAAACTATTAAAATTAATAAGTGAACTTTAGCTGAGTCAATGGATGCAAAGTCAACATAAGCAGTAAACATCAAAAAATGAAATATTAATGAATTAACTGCTGATACATACAACAACATGGTTTGACCTCATAGTAATTATGCTCAGTGAAAGTAGCTCAACAGAATACAGAGAATATGATTCCATTTAGATAAAATTCTAGAAAAGTCAAACTAATTGAAAATGACAGAAAGCAGATCAGTGGTTCCCTGAGGACAGACTGACAAATGGGAAGCAACATGAGGGAAGGGTTAAAAAGGGACATAAGGACACTTTGGGGGATGAGGAATACAAAAGAGCAGAAAGAAAGAAAGAAGACTAAGAAAAATGAATAGAGTCTCAAAGACCCGTGGGACATTATCAAACAGTTTAACATATATGTACCTGGACCCCAGGAGGAAAAAACTATGAGAATGAAGCAGAAAAAGTATTTAAAAAAATAATGGCAAAAATCTTCCTAAATTTGATGAAAAATGTCAATTCTCAGATCCAAGAAATTCTTTTTCTTATTCTGAGATCCAAGACATTTTTGTTCTTTTTTTTCATCCCTGATATTCGTCATTTGTGTCTTCTACCCCTCCTGTCTTCCTTTTTAGAAACAGTTTTGACTTCCTAAATTTTCATATTGAATGTTAATTTTCTGTTTCACTGATTTCTTTCTTTCTTTCTGTTTCATTATTCCTGCCTGTTTCAACCCCCAAACAGAAGGAAATACAAAGAAAGCATAACTAGATATATCATAGTGAAAGTGCTAAAAACAGAAAAAGAAAATCTCAAAAAGCAGGAAGAGGGAGGGGAAAAGACACATTATTTGAAAGAAAAAAAAAAACATTCAAATGACAGCTGACTTCACACATGAAAGATAGGAACTAAAGACAATTGAACAATAGATTTATCATGCTGGAAGGACAGGGCAGGGGCAGACTGTCAACCCAGAGTTAAATATCCAGTGAAAATACCTTTCAAAATGAGGGCAAACTAAAGACATGTTCAAACAAAATAAAAACTGAAAGAAAATTATCTCTAGCAGACCAGTACTATGAGAAATATTAAAGACTGTTCTGGGGCACCTGGGTGGCTCAGTCAGTTAAACGTCTGCCTTCAGTTCAGGTCATGATCCCAGGGTCCTGGGATCGAGCCCCACATTGGGCTCCCTGCTCAGTGGGGAATCTGCTTCTCCCTCCCCCTGCTCTTATGCTCTCTCTTGCTCTCTCTCAAATAAATAAAATCTCAAAAAAGAATGTTCCTCAAGCTGAAGGAAACTGATACCAGATAGAAACTTGGAACCACAGGAAAACATGAAGAGCCTGAGACATGGTAAATGTGTAGGTAAATACAAAATCAATTGGAGGGTTTTTTTGTTATAATTTCCTTAAAACACAACTAACAAAGAAAAATATATGTGAAGTTTACAATGTACGCAGAACTATTACAATAATGGCACAAATGGCAGAGAAGAGTGTTAAAGGGATTTGACTGTTGCAAGGTGATGGTATTTGTAAAATGGAAAGGAAGATGTATCAGGCCGGATGTGAAGTACAAAGCGGGAACTGATACAGTGTTGATAATGGAAGAGTGTGTATTATTAGCCATCGAGGAACCACCTAAAAAATTACATAAAAGAGATATAGCTAGGAAACACATATAGGAAATACAAACAATTTTTATAATTCAAAAATGAAAAGACAAACAACCCCATTAAAATATGGGCAAAAAAATTACACAGTGCTTTACAAAAGAAAATATGTATATGTCCAATATATGAAAGGTGTTTGACATCATTAGTCATCAGGAAGATACAGATGAAACCACAATGAGATACCAGCACACATCCACTAGAGTAGATAAAATGAAAAAATATGAAAATGACTCTGTGGGTGAGGATATGGAATACCTAGAATGCTCACTCTGCTGGCAGAAATTATGTTGGAGCAACCATTTTGGGAAAAAAGAATTGTTAGATCCCTAATTCCTTATAAATTATGATCCAGAGATCCCACTCCTAATGAAATAGAAATGAAAAAAAGTTTATGGAAATACTTTTTAAAATATTCATAATAGCTTTATGCCTAACGGCCCCAAACTGGAAAATTCTCAAATGCTTATCAATGGTGGAATGGATAAATAATGATATATTCATATGATGGACTATTATACAGTAATAAAGATAAATATTGACTGAGAGAAGCCAGACACAAAACAATCCACAATACATTATTCCATTAATATAAATTTCTGTATCAGGCAAAGCTATTATTTGGCATTGGAACTCACGACTGTGCTTAGCACTGAGGAAATGTGAGATATAGTCTAAGCAGAGAAATAAAGAGGTTTCTGGATATTGAGAGTGTTCTACTCCTTGAGCTAGTGAGAAGCCACATGAGTGTGTTCACTGTGAAAATTCATTGAGCCCCAAACTGCTGATTTGTATAGTTTTATGTTTAGGTTTTACTCTGACATAGTAGTTAATACAATTGACAACCACCGCAGTAATCACTATTTCAGGCAAACATCATGAGTGGATGCTAAGCTGAGTGAGGTGACATCATGAGGAGGAAAAGGATTTCTGTAGTCTCCAGGTATCTCCTCATGACATATTATTAATTGCAAAGGGAAAAATAGTAATTTGGCAGTAGATAAAACTGATAGATGCCACCCCACCAAGTGACCAAAGTTAACTTGTGAGTTCATTTGCTAAGGCTGCCATAAATAAGTACCAAGAATGGGTGGCTTAAACACCTGAAATTAATTTTCTCACAGTTCTGGAGGCTAGAAGTCCAAGATCAAGGTGTCAACACAGTTCATTCCTTCTGAGGGCCATGAGGGAAGAATCTGTTCTTCCAGGACACTCTCCTTAACTTGTAGATGGTGGTTCTCTCCCTGTGTGTTCACAGCATCTTCCTTCTATATGTGTCTGTATTCAAATTTCTCTTCTTATAAAGATATCAGTCATAATGAATAGTTACCACCTTAATGATCACATTTTAATTTGATTACGTCTGTAAAGATCCTGTCTCCAAATACAGTTACATTCTAAGATATTGAGAGTTAGGACTTTAACATATGAATAAGGGGGTACACAATTCAGCCATAACAGCATGTAGCAATAACAAGACAATTGGATAGCATCTACCTCGTGATATAATAAATTGAAATGGGCATAGTTTCACGTTTGTGACATTCTCACAAAAAATCCATAACCTGAATGTCATCATGACAAGAAAATCAGAAAAATCCAAATTGGAGCCCTTTGACAAAATAACTGAATTGTACTCAAAAGTCTCAAGATTATAAAAGACAAAGACCAAGGAACCATTCCAGAATGAAGGAAGCTACACACAAATACATAACTAAATGTAAAGTGTGACACCAGTTTGGCTCCTGGTCCAGGTAAAGGAAATAATCAGCAAAATCTGAAGGAAGTTCATAATTTAGATAATAGAATAATGTTAACCTCCTGATTTTACTAATGGTGATGCGGTTTCAGAGGAAAATGCCCTCGATTTTAGGAAATACACATTGAAGTATTTAGACACAAATCTGAGGTATCTTGAAGAGTTTATAGAAATTCCTTGTATCATTTTTGCAACTTTTTTGTAAATCTAGAATTATTTTGCAATTTAAAAATTAACACAAGGAGGGGGTAGGAGCAGGATGGTGGAGGAGTAGGAGACCTAGATTTCACCTGGTCCCAGGAATTCAGCTAGATAGGGATCAAACCATTCTGAACACCTACAAACTCAACAGATCAAAGAAAAGAATAGCAGCAACTTTCTTAACAGAAAAGTGACCACTTTTTGGAAGGTAGAACATGTTGAGAAGTGAATCTGAGGTGATATTCGGGAAGATAGATGGAACGGGAAGGGGCCTCTGTCAGCTGCTACCGTCAAGTGGTAGAACAGCAGAGGACAAAATCGGAACATTTAGAAGTCAGCTCCGCTGAGGGACGTGGCTCCAGTGGCTAAGCGGGGGGTGGAACACTCACTGGAACAGTGTGGTATCAGGACCCTCAGGGTCACAAAAAGACCATGAATGCCTGGTATGGCAGAGCTCCCAGGTATCCAAGCAGCCAAACTGGCTGCAGAGAAGGAGCTGAGGAGTGGGCTTGCAGCTCAGGGTTGCCATAAACCATGATCTGCGGCACAGTCAGGCCACTGCTCTTCCAGGAGGGACCCAACAAGTGGCAGATCCAGGGAGACTCCCCTTCCTGCCCTGGGAGGAGCAGCGCAGGAGGGCACCACAGGGATCTGCTGGGTTTGGAGACTCCACACGGGGTCGTGAGCCAGAGAGAGAAATGCTTGGTCACAGGCCAGGTGAGCACACAGTGCAGACAGAGACTGGGGAGACAGGAGTGATTGACTGCTTTTCTCTGGGGGTTCACTGAGGAGTGGAGCCCTAGGTTCTCAGCTCCTCCAGGGCAGAGATTGGGAGGATGTCATTTTCACTCTCATTCTCCAAAGCTGTATGGAAAGCTTGCAGGGAACAAAAGTTCCCAAGAGCAAACCCGAGCAGATTACTTACCCTGGACAGGCAAGGGCGGGGCAATTCCACCTCCAGCAAAGACATTTGGGAACCACGGCAACAGGCCCCTCCCCCAGAAGAACAGCAAGAACAGCCAGCCAAGACCAAGTTTACTGATCAATTAGAACGGCAGAAATCCAGTGCTAGGGGAATACTGCACATAGAATTCATGGCTTCTTTCCTATGATTCTTTAGTCTTTCAAAGTTAATATTTTTTTAAATTTTTTTCTCTTTTTTTAATTTTTCTTTTTCACTTTTTCAACCAAAAACTTAACATTCCCTTTTTTTAAAAAATCTTTTTTTATTTTTCATTTTAGAATCATATTCTATCCC